>NW_026899327.1:0-82004 GCF_033153095.1 Gastrolobium bilobum
ATCATACCAGAGTCCATTGACCTCTACTGGTGGCTTTTCCGCTGCTCTTATGTATTCACAATCCTCAGTTGCATGAGCCTCTTCACAAATACCACATTTAATATTAGAATTAGAAACAAAAGAAACTTGAGAAAGATTAAATTTTTTATTAAGGGCATCTAATTGTTCTTGTTGTTTCTTGTGCATTTGTAGCATTTGTTCATTTTGGGCTAAGAGTGCATCATAGCCGTCAAGCTTCATAATTCCTGCTCTCTTTTGTGCAACTGGGGCAGTGGCATTGTCAAATTCCTGAGAAGTTAGAGATTCCAGTAACTCCAGCGCTTCCTCTGGAGTTTTTGTTTTCAGGGATCCTTCTGCAGCAGCATTCACCAGTGTTCTTGTGTTGGATGTCATCCCTTGGAAAAAGATTCTTGCCTTCTCCCTTGCTTCAATTCCATGTTGAGGACACTTCCTGAGTGTTCCTTTGAATCGTTCACAGGCCTCGTACAAAGACTCGCTTTCTTTTTGTTCAAAAGCAGTGATCTCCGCCTTGAGCCTTGCCATCTTTGAAGCTGAGAAAAATCTAGCCAATAATTTTCTTGCTAAGTCATCCCAATCGGTTATACTTCCTTCAGGTAAAGACTGCAGCCAATCTCTTGCGTCATCCTTCAGTGAGCATAGAAATAGCCTGAGCAAGATAACATCACGAGGAACTCCATTTACTTTTAATGTATCACAGTAAAGTAAGAAGTTATCGAGATGACTATAGGGGTTCTCCATGCTTCCTCCAGCGAACTATTCCAGTTGCAGCAGTGCCAACTTTAGTTCAAAGTTGTTAGCTTCTATGGTTGGTCTAACAATGCTTGCCGTCTGTGGAACTCGAGCTGGGGTCATGCAATCTCCCAACGTCCTTGGAGCGAGTTGATTGTTTTCTGCCATTGGTTCCTCCTTAGGTTCCGTCGAAGTTGAGGTTTATGTTTCCTTCGCTTTCTTTGCTTTTGCGTCCTTCCTAAGTTTCCTCTCTGTCTTTTCTATCTCAGGATCAAACTACAAGATTCGCGGGTTAAGAGTACCTCGCATAAACTAAGATTGAAAAGATGTGCAGAAAAAATAGAAAACGCAAAACAGAAAAAAAAATTTAAATATGCAGAAAATTGATAGAGAATTTTAATGCAGAAAAATATTTTTCAAGAATGTATAAAGTGCAGAAACTTAAAACGTCCAATCTAAAAGTTAATTAGATACTTCTAATGTTGAAGAATTCGATCCCCGACAGCGGCGCCAAAAACTTTATAGCGACTCGGCAAGTGCACCGATCGTGAAAGTAATAAAGTGTACTGAGTACGAGATCGTTCCCACGAGGATCAGAATTTTCAAGCACTAGTTCGCTAATTGCGTTTTAGTTGGACAATCAAAGGTTTGGTTTGAGAGAATTTAGATGAAAAGAGTTGTGGTTCAAAGAACTTAAAATTAAAAACAAGTAAAGGCATGCAATTTGAAAATTCAGAATTAAAAGGATGAATGAAGATGATGTTTGATTAAGATTTAAAACAAGCGTAGTTAAGGTTTCGACTTCCCCCAATATCCTCAATATGTTATGAATTAAACAGTCAAGAATCTGTTTCTTAATATATTGCCAGTAAATTCTATCTAAGTTAATTAGGGCTCAATTCCTTCTTACCCTAAATCTATGTAATCTTGAAAGAACTCTAGTTCCCCGATTATTCCCCAAGAAAACATGCATTAAGATCAAGAATTACAAAATTGCATAATTACCCTATGTCTATTCCTATTCCTATTCCTAGATCACAATGATTATGATAAATTATCAAGTCAAGGTTCATGCACCAACATCCCTATTGTCATACAATTCCCCAAAATTATTCTATAAGGAACAAACTCATAGAAAGCATTAAAAATAGATAATTTATTCAATTATAAAAAGAACAGGATTCAAAGACAATTTAATTCATAAACATAAAGATTCAATTGGGTTCCATCTACCCTTAACTACATAAAAGACTACTGTAGCATACTGAATTGAAAAACAATAATAAAGAAAAGAGAACCCCAAGCCTCCATTGGTGTGAAGTTGACTTGGTTCCTCAGTGTTCCAGCGCTCCGCAACACGATTCCTCCTCTGTGGCTTGAATGGTGAATAGGTTTCTGAATTGGTGTCTATGTCTGACCCCAAGCTCTTTATTTATAGCCATTGGAGGTTGTATCCTTCATTGCATCTCTTGCCGTATCCATATTAGATTTGTAATTGATTCTCCAATTGTTTCCTTTTTGCAATTAATATCTTGTGGATTGGTTGAGAGATTTGAGCTTTGAATCTTGTATAATCTTCCTTCAATCTTCTATGGTATCAGCTTTGATATGTTTCCGTATTAGTTCCATATCATAATTGGACAAATCTTCATTAAATCTCAGCAAATCTTGGTGCATATTTGCTGTCAGGTCTGTGTTTGGGCACTGAAGCGCGCTACAGGGCGCTTGAGCGCCCTGAATTGCTGAAAATTGTTGTTGCTGCCTGCCTGAGCGCGCTCGAGCGTGCTCCTTAAGTTCGAAATTATGTCTTCTTGGGCGCTTGAGCGTGCAACTGTGCGCTTGAGCGTCCTGATGTGCCCAATTTTGCTGTTTTTCCTGCTTCCAAACGCTCGAGCTTCCTCTTGTGCGTTTGAGCGTGCTTTCCTGGACCTTGAATTGTAGTATGTTGGTTTCCTTTGATCCATATTGAGCCGCTACTTCTTCGTCATGATTTCTTTAGCACTTTTAGCACCAATTCTTGTGGTTTTACCTTAAAAAATGCAATTTTTATCAAAACGTCAGCTCAATTTCCTATCTTATGACTTAAATGTATTAAAACCTTGAATTCCATGCATTCTACTACATAATTCTTATATAATTTAGCCTAAAAACATGGTAAACCAAAGGTTTATCAGTATTCCTTCCTATCTCTTTGTTCTTATTGTTCCATCCACAAAATAGGAATGTTTGATCCATTTCTTTCTCGAGAAACAGATCGAGTTTCGTCCTTTTCTCTTGGAAGTGAGTCGAGGAAATTTAATATATGACTTTTCTCTTCACCAAAGAAAGAGATGCACATTGTAGAGGACAACACAACCGCACAATAAAAAGAAGACAAGGAACAACGCAGAACTGAGCAACTCAACAAAGAGACGAGCATTGCACAAGACTGAAGAAGATATGAGTTATCCTCTTTTGATTTTTCAATTTTGCAACTTCCCTTTTTTTTCTTTTATTTGAATATGCATCATACAATTGTGGCTTCATAATAGCGAAAATGATATATTATTATACATTATTTCCTTTTCTAATTTATTTTTTATTTTTTATTTTTTTCATAATAGCAGGAGACAGCTGTATTAAATTTCCATCTATTATATACTTAAAAGGAGAACCAAAAAAACTGATGTGTCAAGCTCTAATGTAGTTTCAGCTTTGTGTTCACACTGTGTGTTCACACTTGCATGTCAATTTTAAAAAAAATTACATAATAAGTTTTTAATTAAATCAAAAATCGAAATTAAGAAATTAGTGGGAGAAATCTAATTAATGACCCGCTATCATTTTTACATTGGAACTGTAAGGTTTTTAATTGTTGTATTGGAAGATGGAAGGTTCTTTACTAATGTTACTTGAAAATAGAAAACTCATCATTTGATATTTTCTTAGAAACTTCAAACCATTCAGACGCTTATTCTTCTACCTCCTGTATGTTCCTTACAAAAAAATAATTATTTATTATTATTTTGTAAATCTAATTGTATAAATGAAAGTTCATCTCTGAGATAAAATATAAAAACCTAGATGCAACTATAAGAGCCTTTTTTGTGGATAAATATAAAAATCTACTACATGCTAATAGTGAGAGGCGATCCCACAACATATTTTTATAATTAAATTAAAATTTCTTCTTTCTTCTTTTATAATTAAATTCCTAAATCTGATTTTGATTTTTGTAAATATAAATTTGTAAAATTTCAAATACAAACGACACAAATATTTGCAAAAATAATTATTTATTATTATTTTTTAAATCTGATTGTAAAAACGAAAGTCCATCTTTTAGATAAAATATAAAAACCAAAATGTGACTATAAGAACATTTTTTGTGGATAAATATAAAAATCTACTGCATGCTGATAGTTAGAGGTGCTAAACTGGGCTCGGCTAGGGGTGTAAATGGGCCAGGCCGGCCTACAGGGGCCTATGATCTGGCCTACGAAAAGCCTGTTCTGGCCTGGCCTACGAGGTAATTAGAATATGTCAAGGCTTGTATATGAGCCTGTTTAGAAACAAGGCCGTAGGCTAAAAATAAAATGCCTGGCCTGTAGGCCGGCCTATTTAATATTAAAATAAAAAAATATTTTACATATTTATTTATTTATTCTAAAAGTTAGATAACCTAATTGCTTTTGTTTTAGTATGCGCCGCTCTTCTCACTCACACTATCACCCAATTTCTTCGATCCCATTTTCTCTCAAGTCAGCAAGTTGAAGTTCCTCACCGTCGATCACCTATCTGTTCTCACTGCCGTTCATGTTTGATTTGTTGCCTGTTCACCACCACAACATCTTCGTCGATTTCGATTTTTGTGATTTATCAAGGTATACAAACCCTAACCCACAAACCATTTCTCTGTCGGTATGTCCCTGCTTCATACACTGTTCGATTTTCATGCACTGATCAATTGCATTTGCTATGTTGATGCAGAAGTGGTTTGGCTTTCAATAGATTAGGTGCTCACAGTGATTTCCCAAAAGCAAAAGGCAGCCTTGAGGGTTTTTCTCTTTGGATTTGCGTTCACCAAGCACCAGGTACTGCTTTTTTTCTTTTCTTTTTTCCCCTAAGAAAGGTGCAAGTAATGTGCTTATGCATGTTTTTCTTTGTTGCCTCTGTTTCTTTTTATCACCTAAATGTACAATTTTTAGATCTTTGTGAAGCTTACTTTGAGATATTTTATTGTTTCTTTGTTGCCCCTGTTTCTTTTTATAACTGACGTGTACAATTTTTAGATCTTTGTGAAGCTTACTTTGAGATAGTTCGCTGTTTATTTGTCTCCTTTTTTTGTATTTCTTATGGATATAACTGATGTGTTTCAAAAAATTATAAATTTATATGCTTATCATGCATTCCTTCCTAATACAAATTTTAGTGTTAACTTATATATAACTTCAGTTTTTTTTTAATTTAAATTTTAGATCATAAGCTGAGGTTTGAAGTTGTATTGCCAGAGTCCCACTTCTATGTTAATGTTTAAGCATTATAGTTGTTTTGTAAATGAGGTTCTGATATGAATAATCGGTTAATGAGGTTAGGAATTAGGATAAGGGTCTAGAACATAGAACTCTGTAGCAGAGAAATCATGGATGCCAATTTTCCATATGGTATGTCCATTTCTTGTTCTTGTGTATGTTCTTTTTTGGGAGTGTGAAATTGAAATGAGCTTTATGTATCAAATGAGTTATGAAATGGGATATTTAATATTTTGAATTAATTTGTATTACATTAATTATTTATTTTAACCTAAAACACAAAAACAAAAATCGGTTCATTCTAAACTGCTTTAAATTATATTAGATTGAATCAGATTTAAATTTAGAAACAAACTAGTTAGATAATAAAAATATGACTCAAAATTCTGTATTTATATAAACAAGGAAGATGATAAACAATATATTTTGTTTTTTTCCAAAAAGATAAACACGTTGATGTTTCTTTTCAAAGTTTCATGGACTCAGCTGAACTAAGATTTTCGAATGAATGAAAAAGATACATGTTGGCAAAGATATTCGACATTGTGTGTCTTTTAGCAAATTTGGACTTTCTAACATTTTGTGCACTCGTTGGTAAAGAGACACCTATATAAAGCTGAATGGAATGGAATAGACTGGACTCTTAAGGTGTTAGTCACTAAATGTATTGCTCTGAATGTAATAGATTGATTCTTAAGTTTGTGTTAGTTTCTTGTATTTTTTTATTCAAGTTTGTCTGCGTTATATGTTTTGCAGGTGACAAGGTTTTTACCTCACTCACTCTAATGAACATAACTTTATTTTGCAAGAAGATGATGTTTCATAGATTCAAAAAGTGAAAATGTATCAAAGTAAGAGGAAGATAAGAAGGCTCACTAGAAGATTGTGACATGCTAAGAAAAATTCAATCTTTGTTGTCATGAATTTTTATAATCTGTGTTCTTGCTTAAAAATATGTTGTAGAATTTTTATAATTTGGACCCATGCTAGAAATATTGTTTAATGAATGAGATATTTCATTTTTTTTAAAAATTTAATTTGCAATATGGTATGCCTAAAATGCCTCACAGGCCATGTAGGCTTTTTATTTTTTAATAATAGGGCAGACTTTGCCTTTAAACTAAGCCTTTGATAGGCTCATAGGCCAGATAGGCTCAACATTTTTTTGTGTAGGCCTAGGCCATAAAGGTCAAAGCATGCCCTACCCTGGCCTATTTACACCCCTAGGCTCGGCCCAAAGAGCCGGTCCACCAACACATTTTTATAATTAAATTAAAATTTCTTCCTTCTTCTTTTATAATTAAATTCCTAAATCTGATTTTAATTTTTGTAAATACAAATTTACAAAATTCAAAATACTAATGACACAAATCCTTACAAAAAATAATTATTTATATAAAATATTGATAGTTAAAGGTTGCAAACTGATCTTGGCCCAGAGGGCCTGCCCGCCCCGCTGCCAACACGTTTTAATAATTAAATTAAAATTTTACTATTCTTCTTTTATAATTAAATTCCAAATTCAGATTCAATTTTTGTAAATACAAATTTATAAAATTCCAAATACTAACGACACAAATCCCTGCAAAAAAATAATTATTTATTATTATTTTGTAAATTTAATTATAATAAATTTAATTATATGACTCATACATGACTATTTGGTTAATTTTCTTTCAAATGCCTTTCAGACAATTTGTTTGGGTTCTAAAAAAAAATAACCCATTTTTTTTTGCTGAGACTATTACTTCTGGGTGTTAACATATTAACGTAATTTATTTAACGAGCATTTGCATTTTGTATCGTAGGCATAAATATGATGGTAGAAGATGATGTCTTTGGTAATGCATAAACATAAGAAATCACATGTTTGGTATGTGTTGAACTCATCCCTCCAATGATTGCTACAGAATGACACTGAATTAATAGCATTTTCTTATTATAGGTACAAGCTGATCTTTTAATTCCATATTTGCTTGGTCTGTTTGTTACCTTGATTTTATTGGTGGCTGTTATAGTTAGCAATAAGTTGTATGCATTTTTCTTTTTTTAGCCATCCTCATTTTAACATAATCTACTATGGCGTATTTATTTTTTACATAACTCATCGAGTAGATAACTATATTTGATTTGCATAATATTGATCACTCTGGATAGCATATTTTTGTTTATGGTTGATATTTGCAAAGTTCTGTGTCAAAGTTGTAATTTTTTCCACCTGAATTATAAAACAAGATTGCAACACAGTTTTTGTAAGTATAAGGTTTGTAGTGCGATTAACCAACCACGACGGACGACAAAATTTTTGATCTTTTTTATCGTGCATCGCGCGGTTAATATACTAGTATAATGGAAAGCATTACAACTTAATTTTTACCCAATTCTATCCTTTTGAATAGCAAATATTATACATTGGAGAATAGCATATACCTACAAATTGACCAGAGTTCAGTGTATCTTCCGTTGTCCTTATCAAAAGGCTTTACATAGAAGTCAAAAACCCTACATGGGATGTTTCCCTATATAAAGCAGAATACGTATGCAGGGAATAATTCGATTAATATACAAACAACATGTATGTTTGGTCTTTTTTTGTGCTTTCTTCCTGAGCCACGAGATTTTTTTTTTCTTGGTGAAATGAGAATAAAATTATTATTCGAAAAATTATTGAGATGATGATACCATGGCTATAAGTTATAACATTGTGTTTGGATCATATAAGGTAATGTTTCAATCGGCGAATTTGGAAAAGTTAGCAATTTTTCATTTCGTTCTTCAAATTAGACTTCCAAATCCAGATAACCAAAATTTGGCCTTAAATCTTTAGCCTTGCAGCAAATTCAGATTTGAATTTATTTTAATTTTCCACTTTATAGATAGGTTGTTTTACATCACAATTCATATCCACCATTTAGAGGCGAGATAGAAATATAATCCAAATTGTGATTTTTTTACATTAGGCAAGACATTATAACAATACTTTGAACCCTAAGTGATGAACATGACAGGCCCCATTTGAAAAGCTCCCTCTACCAACTCGATAGTCAAGTCACTCTTTCATCAGTTCATGTTAAACTTGTTGAGATGAATTGTCCTTCTCTAAAAAGATGCATTCAATTCTCCTATATAAATGCTGGTGTGAATGAAAAATGTCACCAAGTCAAAAATCAAAGACTAAATTGCCAAGATCATGTTTTCCTCTATGATTTACATAAAATGGCAAAACCCAAGAAACAAACCTATCAACATTTTTAAAGAATAATAACCATTGATTACCAAAAAACAAAAAATAGAATAATAGCTATTGGCTAAGCTATTTAAGAGGAACTAAATTCACCACCCCGCAGGGAAATGCTAAGTTAACAAAAGCAAGAAAAACGTATCCACTTTTTCTTAACATACTGAGAGTGCCTCCATAAATCCAATGCTAAAACTAGTGTTATCCTTTAGACCGCTACTACCTAAATCTGCATTGCCTCTCTGCATCATAGCCACGAATTCATTGTAGTCTATTCGGCTATCCTGAAATGGTAAAACATGAACATAACAACATCGTCAAAATATGAATGAAATTTGGAATTCCAGTGCAGCATAATCTTTGTTTAACATAACTAAAAATCATGCAAGCCACACCAAACACATTACATGAGAATAAAAAATCAGAACAGAGAAAGAATGGTTCAGAATGTTAAATAAATTTTCATTCAATTGGTATTAAGTTTCAATTTGATCAGGAACACCAACATGAGATCACTTATAACAATGCTACCCCGTTCAATTCTTTTTTTTGGTTGGTTCTTCCTTCTTAGGTGAATTTAAGTAGAAGATCTATCAATATTCAATTTACCTGGTAGAGAGATATAATATAAAATCATTAATGTAACCCCCCACCTGACAACTAAAGTTTTAAGTTAATTGGATCTTTTACACTACCAAATTACGTTAAGGGCATCCTATTCTTGAAGCGTTATGGATTCATTCATCAGATAACATAGCATGCATTAAATTACGTTACTGTAAAATGTACGCACATTATTCTGATCAGCTTCTCGGATCATTTCCTCCAAGAGGACATCCTGCGTGCCAAATTCTTCACAAGCTTGAAGCTTACCTTGAGTGATGTGGCCACTATCGTCTTTATCAAAATATGAGAATGCGTCAACAAAATGATCTTCCATATCAACTTTGTTTAAATGCAATGTTGCATCTATGAATTCTCCATAGTCTATTGTACCACTGTTATCAACATCCTGCAATCAGAAACAAAAGTGGGACAAATGGATTATAACAATGTGCTAGTAGAAGTGATTTATTATAATATTTTTTTGATTGTTATTTATTATTATACTTTTCGCTACTTTGTATAAACATGTTTCAAGAAATGATTACAAAGAGCTTTCCTTGCAAGATTAATCATAAACAAACACTTATCATAATCTTGGTCAAGTTACAACATGAACAAATCAAGTCCAATAGGACTACTCCTACTAACATAATAAGAAGTCCTAAAGCAATAAGAATCCTAATATTCTAACAGGAGAAAATGTTTGGCCAAACCAAAATAAAGGGTACAAAATATAGGTTTATTTTGTGACGTTAAGGAAATTAAAGAAAATTCTGAAGTAATACTTACAGCTTGCATTAGATCGAAAATTTCAGATCCCCTGAGATTAGCACCAAACATTTTCAGTCCAACCTTGAGTTCTTCAAAACTTATTTGACCATTGTTGTCAGTATCTATCTTCTTAAACATTTCTTTCAATCCAAAAATTTCTTCTTCAGAAAGATTCTGTGCAATAATCTTCACAGAACAATATGGAAAATATTAAAAGAGCATAATTTGATGATTCCAAATTGAATTTAAGATGTTGACATATTCAACTTTGCAAATAAAAGTCAATATATAACAATCTACTAGTCATCATTCCCAAAAGAGTGGAAAACATATATTCTCATGGGACACAGTTATGTAATGGAAAGATTACTTACTGTAAAAGCCGTTTTCTTGAGCTTTTTCATTAAAGAAAACTGCTTCAGGCGACTCAAAGCTGCAGAATCAAGAGGCGCACCTCCATCAACCTGAAACCAAGGGTGACCTGCAAAGAAAAGGAACATGATCACTTACAAGATGGTAACAAAACCTCAAGTTCTATGATATTGTCACAACTACAATTAGTACTCACAAGTCAGAAAGTCTGGCAATACAATGCAGATTTTTTCGTCCAAAATATTTAAAAATACAATAAATTTGTTCTTAGGGTGTGTGTTTGAAAAAACTGAAAGATTAGCAGTACAGTGATTTTATTCATAAACTGAAACTTACGAAGAACTTCATCAACTGTTATCCTTTGTTTAGGATCTCTAACAAGCATCTTCCTAATCAAGTCTTTTGCACTTTCAGATATATTCAGCCAAGGATCTGAAGAGAAATTAAGATCACCATGCAATACATTCCAATATATTTCTCGCTCTGTTCCTATTACCAAGGAACAAAATAAAAAATCTCAATTTTTAGAACCAGAAGAAACCTATAAGGAAATAGAAATTAAACAAAATGATTGGATCATCAAGGGAAAGACATCTTAAGAACTCTTACCACCCCAAAATGGAGGTGTTCCGCATAAGAGAATGTATATGATCACACCAGCACTCCAGACATCAGCTTCTGGGCCATAACGTTTGCCTAGAACTTCAGGTGCTATATAAAAAGGACTTCCAACCGGATCCTTGAAAACATCTCCTGTAAATGAAGATTGTTAGTGACAAACACTCATAGCAATCATATAATTATGACAATGCAAAAAAAATATATATATTTGTTTTGTCAAACTTGTTATATTTAGGGAAGCATCAATAAGAATTCAATTCTTCAGGAAAGCTTTGCATGTTCTCATATCAAATTAATTATCTGTTACTACAACAAATATGACTCACATCATTAGTTAGTACATCATAAACAATTAGGGATAGATTTTAATTGAACAAGGGGGAAAAAGGAAAAGAAAATCGAACCTGGTTTAAAGAAAACAGACAATCCAAAATCTATTGCCTTAAGGGTGGAGTCTTCATGGCCATTAACGAAAAGAAAATTCTCAGGCTTAAGATCAAGATGTATTACTCCAAGGGCGTGGCAATCCTTAACAACACTAACTATAGTCCTTGCAAGTTTAGCTGCCTTTCTTTCCGTGTAATATCCCTTTCCCACAATCCTATCATAAAGCTCACCCCCTTCACATAATTCCATAACGACATGAACCGAAACAGCATCCTCATAAGCCCCTTTAATGGAAACAACATTGGGAATACCTGCCAAGTGATGCATTATCTGAATCTCCCTCCTCACATCCTCCACATCATCATCTGTCACCATTTTTTCTTTAGGAATGGACTTGCAGGCATACTTGTTCCCAGTAGCTTTCTCCCAACAAAGGAAAGTGGTTCCATAATGTCCTTGCCCAAGTTCTGGTCCCAGATTGTAGTACTCCTTAAGATAACCCGTTTTTCTCTGCAAAACCGAATCTACTTGAAGCCCAGCAATTGATTGCATCTTAACATTATGGAACTTTTCTCGTTTTGCTGGCTCTGCTGGTCTAGTATGTTCCTTCTGCCTAACTGGCTCTAGTACAATGGTGTTCTGTTCCACGTGCTTTATTTGTTCCTCTGAAGGTTTATTGCTCTCTTTATCTGTTGTCTGCTGCACCTGCTTCATCTCCTTGTTGTCAAATTTCACTACCTCAAGAGGCTTTTGATGAACAGTCTCTGGATCATTTGGATTTGGCCTTTTACTCACAAGTGAAGGTGCACAATAAATTTCTACGTGGTTTAGGGTAATATGCTGCTTAAGAACATGTGTAATATGCTGCTTAAGGAAAACCTGCAACCAGTGAAAATATATAAATAATTATGACTACAGAGTTGTTTAAAAAACAATTAACTTTAAAGATAACTATAACTATAAGCAGAAAACAACTACAAATAATTCTGTCAATCACTAAGGAGCCTAGCTAGTTCAAGTTTAATAAGGTTTCTATGTCAAAGCCATTAAAAAAGAGGGGGGGAGTGGAGGTTTCTCGACAGTAAATCATCTTTATCTTTGGCCCTCACAACTATTCTCAATATAGGTAAACAGTACATAACAGTCTGCATCAGCATGTATGTTTAATCTTAACATAGGTTTTATAACAGTCTCTCTCTATAGCACACTACAACGGACAAAGAAAAAGGGTATAAAACCTACAGCAGAAAGAAGCTGCCTTGTGTTTGTATCCCAAAGTCGTAAATAGCTGTCCAGTCCTAGAAAAAAAAGATCATTGTATGAGCATAAGTGGTGGGCAAGGCAAACAAAGTTGATAATAGGAACTTCATATATTTTTATTACACGAAGAAATGATGAATCACTTTTATACAGAAAAAAAGTGAAACAAAAACTACACGCCTAGTACTTTTTGGATGAAATGAGGTTAACAGAAGATTCTAAATAGGATTCAGAAAACAAAAATTATTTTGGAAACAGCTATAAAACAAATTTTAGTGAACCAGACTGCATGAGAAAACCCCAGTATAATTTAAAGAATGTGAAACATACGAAGGGAAAACACAGACTAATGCTCACCACATGAAGCTATCACAGGTAGCTCAGTGTGCCTGACTATAGATCTGATACTTCCAGAGCATTTTCCAGAAAAACATGCTAGCATTTTTCCTGTAATAAAATTATTTGTTAAAATAATAACAAAACAAACTCATTCAAAAAGGTCAACTAAAAGACAATAGAATATATATATATATATATATATGTATATATGAGGTAGGATCCTTTGACACCGGTGTCAAATTTCAATTTTGACACCTCATCTGAGAGCCGTTAGATCAAAAAAGATCAACGACTCAGATTTGCAAGCATGTGACACCATTGATCTTTTTTGATCTAACGAAGATGAGGTGTCAAAATTGAAATTTGACACCGGTGTCAAAGGATCCTACCTCTATATATATATATATATATATATATATATAAAGTTCATAATACGTAGAAGTTACAGCTTAATGCATTTGCACCAGTTGACAACCAATTGTCTAAATAGTAGCAACACATGTCTAATTGCACGAGATTGAACATTTGGAGGCTATATGAAAATCACAAAACTTAAGCAATGTAAAAATATTTTTGATAGAAAGGATGCTTTGCTGCAGAAAATCCTACATAGTGTTCTAAATCCCAAAAACGGATCATTCAACCCCAACAGAAAAGATTTTCCCATTTCATTGCAACGATCGCTTCTGTGGCAGATTAAAACAAAGGAATGTTTAGTGCAGCGAAGATTTAGCCTTAGACTTCAAAATCGGGCAAAAGACAATGGCAAAGATAATAAAAAGAGGTCAATGAGTGATAACAATTCTGATCCGAAGAGAGCAAATATTGAAGTAGGTGAAATATTCATAAGTGATACAAGCCCTCCCTCAAGTGATTTTCTTCATGTATTTGATGAATTGGACTTCAGGGGCGTTCTAATGATAAAAGAATCGTTGAGATCTTTCAATCTCCATAGACTTGAATCTTCTCAGGTAATAAAATTAATTTGCACATTATTTATATAATCGTTTGTGTTCTTTATTAGTTCTTGAAGTATAGAAAAAATCGTTTTTCGTTTCCTATTTTATTTTATTTATTTATTTGGCAAAATGTGACTACGTGATGTCTTTTTCAATTGGTTTCTTTAATACTGTCCTACAGGTAGAGCAGAATAAATCCAAGAAGCTGGATAAGAGGGATGCCAAACTTTTAAGGACTAAGGTAAGCCTTTTAAGAACAATTTTTCCTAAACTCCAATTAGAAATTGTGTAAAATGTATTTCTTGAAACTTACTTTTTTTTTTCAGCCAGGAACCTTTTGATTAATTCACTTTGAGGTGTATTAGTTGATAAATTATTCTTACATTGATGTGCTTTTGAGTCAAAACACAGCCGAAATATGTTTGTCAGCCATGATTCTGTTCTCCATTGATTCATAGTTTTATTTTTATAGTGAGACATATATAACTCCATAAGCCTTGTGGAATGGGCATCAATATATTCTTGTATCTACCTAGCACATACCTGATCTTTATTTTTGTTTTGAGTCTCCTAACCGGTTCACCCTTTTTGGACTAGTTCGGTTCGAGTACTGTCGAATCTTATAGAGGGGCAGTTTCCTAAGACCATTTTTTTTCATTCCCAGGGCTCTAATTGATCTTTATTTTTGTTTATTGAATTGGGGTATGCCATCATTTCAATCTGCTTATGTTGTAGTTAGGCCGATTGAAAAAGCAATGGTGATAACATATTAACGAATATTTGTGAATGGTTTGAGAGATTCTTCAGAAAATTATTTTATTTATTTAAAATTTATAATCATTATTTATGAAAATAAGAAATTGCAATCCCTAGTCTATCTGATATTGCGAAACATACAAATCAAATTATGGTTTTTGATTTGATTTGTATGTTTCCTAACGTGGGATCGTAATTTCCTATTTCCATAATTACTGATTGTAAATCTTAGATAAAAAAAATAAGGGTGCTGAGAAATTTCTCAAAACATTCATAAATCCTTGTTAATATGATCGATTAATTTTTGAAATTCTTTCCATTTTAGTTGAGATCCTTTTACAATAGAAAGGGTACCGAAGCTTTAATTGTTGGGAGTGTAATTGGATTGTGATGAAGATGTGAATTTGTCTTGGATTGTGAAAGGATAAGAGAGAGAGACTAGAGGAGTTGGAAGTTTTCAAATAACTTGCCACTAACCAAAACTTTCTATTTTTTTTTATAACAAAATCTTCCTATTTTTTAGGTAAGATTTGGCCAAAGATATTTTGTTATTATTATTTTGTATAAATTTTTGGGATAAGCTATTCTACTTTTTTTTCCCTACCTTTTCCTATTACTTCTCAATATCATTATATCATAATCTCAATAAGAGAAATAAATGGTAAAAGTAGTTAAGATTCTGATATAATGATCTTGAAAAATAATAAGCAAAGATAAACATAAAAGATAGGTAGAATAACTCATACCTAGATTTTTATAATGGTGTTGAATTGGGGTATGCCATCATTCCAGCCTTCTTTGTTTGCCAAGAAGATAGCATCAATTTTTTTTACTTTCATAATCAATCTAAATTTTTCCAATGCAGTTTTCAGTGTTTGCCATCAGTTATTTTCACAAGCAGAAAATGAGATCTAGGGTTTCATTAAAGTTGAATGAATAGAGTATATGGAAAAATCATATGTCAAGTTGGTAGTTAGTCTACACAGATGATTTTTAAAAAAACTAACTAAATGTGCTTCTATGTTTGAACAGTGATGATTTTCTGTCATCATGAGTTGTATTTATTCTTCGAATATCCGTAATAGATGCATCTCTGCATGCAGGACTTGTTTTGTTGAATCCTAATTCATGGGTTATTAGACATCAAAAATCTATTTCTTCGTTTATTTTAGGATTTGAGAAAATCTGCTGATTAAAATTACCTGATGGTTGTTGGTGCCAGCAACAAATTTTCGATGGTCATCTTTCCTTAGAAATGTAGCAGCTGTGAACCAGGTAGGTGTAAATATACCAAGGCTGTTCTTAGGAGGCTGCATAGGTTAAAAGGATTTGTAAAATCAAGCACAAGAAAAAAAAGTGATCTCTAGTAAAAGATAAACTGGGGAAATATAAACTAATAATTATTAAAAAAGATGACTATTACAATGGTGTTCTGTTCCACGTGCTTTATTTGTTCCTCTGAAGGTTTATTGCTCTCTTTATCTGTTGTCTGCTTCATCTCCTTATTGTCAAATTTCACTACCTCAGGAGGCTTTTGATGAACAGTATCTGGATCATTTGGATTTGCCCTTTTACTCACAAGTGAAGGTGCACAAGAAATTTCCACGTAGTCATGTGAAACCCCTTCAATCGTTTGCTGTGACCAACAACAGAATGAACTCGAAAGAAACGAGGGCAATACTCCATCTTTCGAGTTTCTCGATCCAACACAATTGTTTCCCATCTTACACCGATCACTGCCTCAGCATAAGCATATAAGAAACAATAACCAAACGAAGCCCCGAAATAGTATTCGATTTTCTGCACCAACCTCGCTATTATATATAGTGAAAAAGATGATACCATAATTGCTGAATGAGACTGATGATACCATAACGTGTGAAATAAAAATCTCTCAAAGATTTTACCAAAAAAAAACAAAATCTCTCAAAGATGTTTCCAAAAAATTAAAAAAAATATAAAAATCTCTCAAGATGTGATTTGAAGGACTCAATCACATTAATGAACTAATGAAACCCATTACGGAAACAAAAATAGGGGTGATTTGAAGGCGTCAAAAGGGGAAACTTTGAGGTGATTGAGAATGACCTTTGTGACAGAGTCTTCATATATATATATATATATATATATATATATATATATATAATGGAGGCAAAAAAATTTATTTAATGCTTTTTAATAAATTAATTACACATTTATTACAGTTTTGGAAATAATTATACATTTATTGCAGAATAAGACGCCCATTATGGGCGTCACCAATCACGTCTAAATTAGGCGTCACTCAAGAGGCAATCACGCCTAAATTTGGGCGTCACTCATTAGGTGTAGTCACGTGTCTTATTTGTTTTTCCAAAAAAAAATTAATTTAATCATAAAATTTCTGAAGGCCATAACTTTTGACTCGGGTATCCAAATCAGATAATTCTTTTTTTGATTCCACATAACTTTTCGAGATCTACGCAATGACATCTCATTTGATATATTTTATTTCTCACAAACATAATTTAAATTTGCAAGAATGATATTATAAGAGCGGTTAAACCCAGAAGCCTCCGAGTTCTAGGTTTGTGATTTAGTATAAATAAATAAATAAAGATTTGATTTGTGATTTAAATTAAAAAATGAATAAAAATTTGATTTAGGATTTGATTCGTAGTCTGAAATTAATGATGACTTATGAATGTTTTTCAAAAAATTTCCTTAGAGATTTAGAATATTTGTTTAATTATTTTCTTTATTAATACAGACTTTTCAAATTGATTTTTGAGTTTAAATCACAAATCAAATCTTTATTTTGTTATCCTTATTAATATTAATTGTTATTTTTAATTTAAATCACAAACCTAATTTTTTTAATAAAAAAAATTATTTTTTTAATTTAAATGACACATCAAATCTTGATTTATTTTTTATATTAAATCACAAACCCAGAACTCAGAGGCTTCTGAGATTAAAAATGTGACACGTGTCAACACGTGCAACACGTGTCAACACGTGCAACACGTGTCAACACGTGCAACACGTGTCAACACTTGACTCGTCACCAATCACGTCTAAATTGGGTTTCAATCAAGAGGCAATCACGCCTAATTTAGGTAATCTTATTTTTGAAAAACATTCATAAGCCATCATTAATTTCAGACCACGAATAATAACCCAGAAGCTTATAGCATTAATCGTTAATTTCAAAAATAATATCCTTCTTCCTTAGAGATTTAGTATATTTATTTAATTATTTCCTTTATTTCTATAGAGTTTTCAAATTGATTTTTTAGTTTAAATCACAAATCAAATCTTTATTTTACTTTCCTTATTAATAATTATTTTTATTTTTATTTTTAATTTAAATCACAAACCAAATTTTTGTTATAATAAAAAAAGTTATTATAAAAAAAAGTGTAAACACCTTTTTTAGTCCCTGGCAATATCTATGAAGTCTTTTTCAGTCCCTGACAATAAAAAAGGACCAAATTGTTCCCTGAAAGTACAAGAAAAAGGTCACTTTACATATTTGGGAGTTGACATAAGGACTAACATGGCCCTTTTTTTGTAATTTCAGGGACCAATTTGGTCCTTTTTTATTGTCAGGGACTAAAAAGGACTTCGTAGATATTGACAGGGACTAAAAAGGGTGTTTACTCTAAAAAAAATTTAAATCACAAATCAAAATTTTAACCGCTCTTATAATATTATTATTGTAAATTTAAATTGTGTTTGAGAGAAATAAAATATGTCAAATGAGATGTCATTGCGTAGATCTCAAAAGTTATGTGAAATCAAAAAAAGAATTACCTGATTTGGATACCCCAGTCAAAATTTATGGCCTTCAGAAGTTTTCTGATTAAATAAATTTTTTTGCCTCCATTCACTACAAGCATCTTGAAACTTCTCTTTTTATTCCTTGTTTCCATTTGATACGGAAGCCTACGTGTTTCGCAAGCTTAATGGTAATTTAAATTTATTTTTGTAGTCACTCGTATTTGTTAACCCGTGAATTGAAGCGCACCGCTTAAACCCAGTCTCTGAATTCTCAAATAGAAAGGTGAATTTGAGGGATAACAAATTGGAAACAGAAAAATGGGGTGGGTGTGGAGCGACGACGACAAAAGCGACGATAACCAACTCAATTCCTCTTCATGTGACGGCGAACGCGAACGATGCTCCACCTCTAAGATCGTGAAATCGCAGTGCAGAACGGAGGAGGTGGAATCTGGAAAGTTCATCAGGAAATGCGAGAAAACGGAAGAGCTTGCCCTCCTATTTAAAACATTTTTTGCTTTCTTACTCATTATCTTTCCCTCCTATTTCCTTCTTTGTTTTCTTAGACTTTTCCGGCAAAAAAATTTATTTAATGCTTTATAATAAATTAATTACACATTTATTACAGTTTTGGAAATAATTATACATTTATTGCACAATAAGACGCCCATTTTGGGTGTGACCAATGACGCCTAAATTAGGCGTCACTCAAGAGGCAATCACGCCTAAATTTGGGCATCACTCATCAGGTGTTGTAATGTGTCATATTTTTTTTTCAAAAAAAAATTAATTTAATCATAAAATTTCTGAAGGCCATAACTTTTGACTCGCGTATCCAAATCAGGTAATTCTTTTTTTGATTCTACATAACTTTTCGAGATCTATGCAATGACATCTCATTTGATATATTTTATTTCTCACAAACATAATTTAAATTTGCAAGAATGATATTATAAGAGCGGTTAAACCCAGAAGCCTCCGAGTTCTGGGTTTGTGATTTAGTATAAAAAAATAAATAATAAATAAATAAATAATTGATTTGTGATTTGATTCGTAATCTGAAATTAATGATGGCTTACGAATGTTTTTCAAAAAATTTCCTTAGAGATTTAGAATATTTATTTAATTATTTTCTTTGTTAATACAAACTTTTCAAATTGATTTTTGAGTTTAAATCACAAATCAAATCTTTATTTTGTTATCCTTATTAATAATAATTGTTATTTTTAATTTAAATCACAAACCTAATTTTTATAATAAAAAATTATTTTATTAATTTAAATCACACATCAAATCTTGATTTATTTTGATATTAAATCACAAACCCAGAACTCAGAGGCTTCTGAGATTAAAAATGTGACACGTGTAAACACGTGTCAACACTTGACACATCACCAATCACGTCTAAATCGGGTTTCAATCAAGAGGCAATCACGCCTAATTTAGGTAATTTTATTTTTGAAAAACATTCATAAGCCATCACTAATTTCAGACCACGAATAATAACCCAGAAGCTTATAGCTTTAATCGTTAATTTCAAAAATAATATCCTTCTTCCTTAGAGATTTCGAATATTTATTTAATTATTTCCTTTATTTCTACGGAGTTTTCAAATTGATTTTTTAGTTTAAATCACAAATCAAATCTTTATTTTACTTTCCTTATTAATAATAATTTTTATTTTTATATTTAATTTAAATCACAAACCAAATTTTTGTTATAATAAAAAAAAGTATTATAAAAAAAAATTCAATCATAAATCAAAATTTTATTTATTTTTTTATATTAAATCACAAACCCAGAACTCAGAGGCTTCTGGGTTAAACCGCTTTTATAATACCATTCTTGCAATATCTACGAAGACCTTTTCAGTTCCTGGCAATAAAAAAGGACCAAATTGGTCCCTGAAAGTACAAGAAAAGGGCCACTCTACATATCTGGGAGTTGACATAAGGACTAACGTGGCCCTTTTTTGTAATTTCAAGGACCAATTTGGTCCTTTTTTATTGCCAGGGACTAAAAAGGACTTCGTAGATATTGACAGGGACTAAAAAGGGTGTTTAGTCTAAATGTTTACAGATGAATGCAATTAATAACATTCATGTTCATTTAAATCAGTAAGAAATTTCTTGTATGTATTTTACGGTTAAGCACCATCGTATTGTAGTTTTAATGCAATTGTCATATTTTATTAATTTATAATTAATAATACCGATACATGATTTTTTAAAATTATTTATGTTTCATAAACTTATCTGATTAATAGATACAAATAAGAATTATAGATTATTACAACAACAACAACAAAAAAAAAAAATTATAGATGATTAGATAAAATTAAAACTTATTCATTTCATATAGATGGTGGCTCCTCATTTGCAATGAATAAATTTTGGGTACTTGCAATAATGAATAACCAATACGTCTGCATACTGCTTGCACATTGGTTCATGCGATCAAAATCATTTATACTTACATCGTGTTACTCCCCTATCACAAGGAAGTGATTATCTCCTAGAAATTTCAAAACATTGGTTGTTGAAACTGAAAAATATGTTAATCGAATGTGAGAAAATTACAAAGATGTTGTCAAACTAAAACGATGAAACAAAATATTTACTGCAAAACAAAGTACAACAGTGGTGAAAAAAAAGATTTGGACAACTTCAGTGCCACCACTTGATGCTTATTTTATGGACGTCATCACTCATGATTCTACCCCTCTATACCTAGAAAAATATTTGTTGCACGTAAAATGATAAAACTATTCCTTAAAAGATGAAGAAAATCCTTACGACATTGTTCGTCGACGTTGCATATGTCACGAACATCATAAGTAGCCACCCTTGCAAATATCTCTATTACTAATGCGTCCGGAAAATTTTTGAAGGAATCATGTCCCGGCACCTCAATCCTTGCCCGATTTTCACCGGATGATTCAGCCATTGTTTAAGGTTGAATATTTGACAAAGAACGTATTGTTTATTGTTTCTTATGCCACAAATTGGTTTACTTATTTGCAAACCACAAATAGATTTATACTTACATATAAAGTGAATGTTTGCCATAAAAACATTAAAACAATAAAGCGGAGGTTTTCATCTAACAAAAAATACCATTAAAACATTTCGTTGGAATTTAATGACACACATTTTTGACGCTGGGATGTGCCTCCTCGTGTTGTCCATTCCAATTAAAAAAATAGTTATGTGGGCATTTTTTATTAAGATTTTTATGTTAGCTCTTCATTTCATTAAGATGGTGGGTCCTCTTTTCCAATGCAGAAATTCGGAAGAAAAGCAACAATGAGCAGACTAATACTTGCAACCATTATAATAATTAATGGGTTTAGGAATACTAAAAGAAATAATTGGAATTATAGCGTTCATTGTGCATCATCGGAATACTTAAATTTATTCAGACTTTTCAAATTTTATGGATTCCCCATAAAAAGATGAAACGTTAGTTTACCGTAGATATTAGCAATACAATAAATGCGACTATAAAAAAAATGGAATCAGCAATCATTGAAGTTTGCTAAAATTTATAATCCCAATAGTTCAGCTTAATTGCATTTGATTTATTCCATGTATCCATTCCTTATAATCCACTGCGTCGCTTCATTTTCACAGACACCACATCAGGTCATGCATAAAGCGTGAAATTAATTGATAGTTTTTAAATTCACAGTGTATACTAAATAATAGTTGTTAATTAATTCGTTGTTATTCAACGATAGTATGCATTTCCCATTATTTTCTTATGTAAACTAAAGAGACCTTTTGAGTCGCCATTCTTTAAACTTAGGGGGCATTTGATATAGGAGAAAAAAAAATTTGTCCGAGAATCTCAATTTTTAAAAATATAATTTTTACATTCAATTTACGATAATATTCAAAAATTAAAAATTTAGAAAAATTCAGTTTGTCGGAAATTCCGAAAATTACCGCGAACCAAACGCCCAGCAATTAAAGATTCCAAATATATTGCTTTTCTTGTGTAAACTAATAGAGACCTTTTCCTATGTAAAAGAATATTGTTTGTTAATTTCCAATGAATATTGGGTACTGATATAGCAATTAAAACGCACACCTATAATTATCAAAGTAGCAGGCAACTATTCAATTGTGTCAATTTACTCCCCTATGCACATCGACATGTTGCTAAAGTTACATGTCAAATAAAATCGTACAGAGCACAAAGAAATATGGCAAAACATTATATAATCATTAAACATTGGACCCAACATTATCAAATTACAGGGTGTGAATTATAATTTAACAGAAGAATACAAAAAAATTCTTGCAAAACATATTTCCAATCTACTACCAAAATCATCTTCACGATTTTTACAGTAGGTGTCTCTTCAGAAGGTGTATCACACTTCAGCATCAAATCTGCATCACTCAAAAGCTAAAAAATTGTTCACGTGTTAGTATATTATAATTCACATGATAAAGTACAGAACGACGGAACAATAAATAGTTAAGTACTTAATTCTTTCTCCAATTTAATTTTTTTAATAGGACATGCAACTGAACAATTAGATTCTTTACAAGTGCGAAATTTTTTTTGTTATCAAAAAAAAAAATTATATTAAAAACTATTTTTTAAAGCTTCTAACAATTAATACCATTCACAACAACCAATGCAAAAAGTAGTGGGATATTAATACACATATCTGCAAACAATGGATGAGGATGATGATAATGATGATGTTAATTTGAATTTTGAATTATGATGATGATGATGATGTGAATTTGAAATATTTTGAAATTGATTTTCGAATTAATTTATTAAAATGGAAAAAAAAATTAGGAATGGGAACTGTACAGTATTTTATAAAAAAAATTATATTAAAAACTATTTTTTAAGGATTTGAATCCTCTCATGTGGAAAAGTAGTCATATTATTTGATCACAACCACTCATTACCACTTATTGATAATAAGATAAGAAAGAAAAAAAATGTATGTTTTTAAACGAGTGATTGTGATCAAATAACATGAACACATGACTATTTTTTCACATGAGAGGATGCAAATCCATTTTTTAAAGCTTCTAACAATTAATATCATGCAACAACCAATGCAAAAAGTAATGGGATATTAATAGATATGTCTGCAAACAATGAACGATGATGATGATGTGAATTTGAAATTTGAATTATTTTGTAATTGATTTTCGAATTAATTTATTAAAATGAAAAAAAATACTAAAAGCATAAACATATTAAATAGACTTCAAGTGTGATCACAAACCTTAGAATGAAGGACAGAGTGACACATAAGCAAAGTTGCCAACATTGGTTTTAAGATTATATATATTAATTTTACCAAAAAAAAGATTATATATATTAAGATGTTTATTTACTTTCAAACGCAGCCATCTCATTAAGGAGAAAAAAAATAAATTAAAAGCTATGCATTTCTTTGCGTTTAGAACCTAGAAGTGTAAGTCAGTATTCACGGATTTAGATAATTTGTATGAGGTTATAGATTCAAATCTCAATGTTATCCACTATTTAATTATTGTTTTTTTTTTAAAACTGTTTCATTTTGGGATATACATGTAAAATGATAAATAAAAGTGAAGTCTTGCTTATATGTGGCGGTGGTTGTTTGAGTGGGCCACATGGATTGTGAACCTAATTGGACTATTAAGTAATTTAATACTACTGAATAATCTACTTGTATTTTTAATTAAAAATGTTTTTTAATTATAGATATATTTCTAAAAATTATCATATCTAAATAAGTAAAAAAATAAAAATAATTTTAATATTTTCTTGAAAAGGTTATATTTACTATCATTTTAATTTTATTACTCTAACTACCTATTTGACTATCATTGGATCAATTTAAAATCAATAATAATTATTTTTTTTTTTTTTTTAACCGTTAATTTCAAATTATTTCAATGATAAACAAACAGGTAGTATGAATAATAAGATTATAATAGTAATATATTTTTCATCTGTAGCCTGTAGCATGCAGAAAATGGTTTAGCTTCAGTAGCTCCAGGCACATTTTTCGTGCCACAATTTTTGAAACTATATTTTAATATGCTAAATGTCACATTTTAAGTACCGGTGGGACCAATTTTTCCACATGATAAAATTATGATAGTCCGTTTTAAATTATATTCCTTCTTTTATCAATATTTTCTTATTCTGCATAAATTATATTTAATTAAAAATTTACATTAAATTTTTTGAGTGAAATAATAATTGACAATAAATAATTCTCATTTGATAATTTTTTGAAATTTTTGCTACCTCAATATTTAATTTGTTTTTAATAATAAATTTTTCTTTTACTTTTTCAATTTGCCGAAATATTTTGATAAATTGTAATAAATTTTGATTATAAGATGCAGATAAAGTTCACTGAAAATCTAAGCTTCAATGATAGGATCATTTGGGAAGGAAAAAAAAAATTCAATTTTTGTTTCATAAGTGAATAATCACATAGAAAGAATTAGAATTCTAAACTTTGAGACCCACTGATCAAGTAGTTCAAACTAGTAACCAGCCTCCACTAATTGAAGCAAACAAATAAAAAGTCCACAAAGTAAACCCCCATACACGTCAACCACTAATACCAGATCACAGTAAGGTACCAAATTAATAAAATGACCCAGATAGAGAAAAAAATGAAAACCTTAAAAACATTTTTATAAGCATACTCAGATTTCAGATCCTATAAAAGTAAGACATTAGCGGTGGAATTTGGTTTTCTTCTCTCTGGTAATGTATTCCCTTAAAATTCCTGGCATGTAAATTGCATCATTTCCCTTGTCATTTGTTTCCTCGGAAGGTATGCTCACAATTTGCAAACCTAAAGCATGTGAACAGAAACTGGTATTAGCAAAGTCAAATTATAAATAGAATGCTCTGATATGATTAGAATGCAAATGATATACAGGAAGTTTATTCATTATTACACAGCCATTCAATTCCCACATTCTAGAAATAAAGAATATGGTCCAATTAATACTCCAAAAATTCCCATTAACCAAATGAGACCCCAAGAGATAACAAGGAAATCTTGAATATAGAGTGAAGAAACATGTGCCAAAAAAGTGAAGGCATATCCAAAAATGTTATTAGCAATCTGCTATGAGATATTGCTATGCATACATACTCACCAAAATACTGAACCATACACATGCAAAAAAAAAATCACCAATCTACAAAGCAAGAAAGTTAACATCCTGAACACAAATTTCCAAACATGTAGAACATGAGACATATTGAAGTAAATAATAAAAACAGTAAGTTATACATGTTAGTGTCTTATTTCATTATTCAATCTAAATGTCCATAATACTAATATATCACTTTTCATCTCGAAAGTATTACTGAAAGTAGCCTTCAATTAGGAAACAGAGAAAAACAACTCAGAAAGAAACTTACTGTCTTCCCTTAGTAGCTTCTTACTTCCTAAGTTAACCCTGTCAACAAGCTTTCTCTTATTCGTATCACCTGCATTAACAGTTGGTTCCCACCCACAAATGCTCACAGATTGGCACTGCAAAGAAAATGAAAATAATGGATAACTCATTAAGTAAGTGCAACACAACCACTTGACTTCATATCTACAACATTATTTATCTCTTGTAATCTTATCTATTCCAGCTAATCCAACATTATTTTCTTATTATTAGTGTTATAATAATATCTCACTCCTTGTAGCTGTAACTTAGCTTTCATGTATCAGCTGTAGCTGATTATACTTCCTATATTAGCTGTGTATTAGCTGTCATAGTTGTTGGGGTTGTTACTGTTTGTTAGATCTGTTTACACAGTTAGTTAGTTCTGCTGACTCACCTTTGGGTTAGCATTGGGCTCTATATATAGAGTCCTAGTTATATCTTGTACGATGGATTCATTTTACTGATTAGAAATACAAAATGTACTTTCAGCTCATTCTCTCTCTTTTCTCTCTCTCACTGTTCTTCAGTTTCTTTCGTTTTCCTTCAATACAGAAACTCTAATACTTATTACACAAAAATAAACAACTTACAGGAATGTCAATCACTTGCTTTGAAGAACCTTCAGGGCATACAACAGACTATAATTGTTAGTTCTTGAAAAACACACATTTACCCTCATTAAGACATATAATTCGCAATAATAAATAAAACCTGGATCTTCAATCAGTGAGGAGTTACTCTCCCTTTTGGTCAAGTGATTGGCCTGATTTAATTTTGTAGAAATATTGATCTTAGACTTGACTATTTCATGAAGATATCCACACGAACTGGATTCTGCAAAATAGACTCAAATGTTTTTGTATGGCCAATTAGTCATAGACATAGAATATCTGCAGCTCTTGCAATCATGTACTTTGATTTAAGAATTTATTATAAATCTATATTTCAAAGTACCAAGAAGTGATTGGACAGTAGCAAACGCTGCATGCTGTTCTGCTTCCTTTTTGCTTTTGCCAACTTTTCCTGTGTAACTTTTACCAATAAATACCAATGTAGAGATAAAAACTGGACGCAAATGTCCTTCTTGAATGGTTGTATACTGGGGACTTTTTAGGTTCTTTTTGACAGCATATTCATTCAGGATTGATTTGCAATAGATTAGATCCTACACAAAACCAAAATACCTTTTAAGTGTTAGCAGGATAATCATATAGAAGCTTATTTATTTGAAGATAACGAATTATGATCAGAATGAAGACATAAGAGCTCTCTTCAGAAGCACCACCAAATCAGAAATTATATGTATATTGACGAGAGAAAAGTATAAACACTTTTTTCTGATCAGAATGAAGAAATAATGCTGCCTCCAAAAATGTCTGGAAAGTATAGACACTTTTTCTGTTTTGTTGTTATGAAATATTCAATCTTAAGGAGTCCGAATTATTATGAAATTGATGAACTTTCAACACCTCTTTGTGTTGTTACTAAAGACCCTAACTCTGAAGAGTAGTTTTTTTTTTATCATTATTTGGGTACCATGGACATTCTATGTTGAAGACTCCCCAGCTACAGAGCTTGGTGATTCATAACACTATTATGTTCCATTCAAAGATTGAATAGTAAACAACAACCAAACCACTCCCCATTAAAAGCTGACTAGTGAGGGTAAAGGTGAAGGCAATCCTTGAATGCAGTGTTACCCTTACATATTTGTAAAGAGGCTGTTTCTCAGATTCGTACCCATAACTTTTCAGTCACAAAGAAGGAGCTTTACCACTACTCCAGGCTCGTCTTCTCTGTGACTAAAAGATCACGGGTTCAAATCCGGGAAATAACATCTTTGCAAATATGCAAGGGTAAGATTGCGTAAAAAGAGTGCCTTTACCCCTACCCTTGCTAGTCGGGGTTTAATTGGGAGTGATTTTTTTTTATTAGTAGTGAAAACAACATTCTAAAAAGAAGAAGAAGAAAAAGAAGACAATTGCTGAGAAGGAAAACTAGCAACTGGAACACTAATTACACACAGATAAATGGAGCAAAACAGGATATAGTTTTTTGGTTTGTATCTTTATGCAGAGAGACAGGAAGCCTACACAATGTGGCTAACACTAACTTTGCAACCATTTCAAGGAAATAAATTAAAAATGAATACAACCTAATATATTGGAATCAACAATTTACATCAGCATCACTGTTATGGACCCTTAACCTCAATATTTTGCAGCCTCTAAAATTAAGCAAATCTATTCATTCGATAAATAAAATCTAAGGGCAAACAAGCTCTGCCAAGGGTGATAGAGTTATGTTCCTTTGCTCTGCCAAGGGTGATAGAGTTATGTTCCTTAGTAAGTTATTCATTCATAACAATAAATAAACCTATAATGCAAATTAACAGTCTTCATTTAGTGAATAAGAAAATAAAGACATCAAGAATTTCCTAAAACAATGTGAGCATTTATGTATGTACTTATACATACATATATGTGTACATAGATATGGCTATGTATACATATGCATCTGTAAAATGTAAAAACTGTTTTTAGTCTACAATAATTGGATGGTTTTAGAAAAGATCTATGTAAGCAATTTTAGATTTAACATTTTGAAGACTTATAGAAGGATTGAATTGAAGCAAATTTTGTCATTCAATGATTTTAATTCAAAAAAGTAAAAATAGAAAAATTGATTTGAGAAAAGTTGCATCTTTCAGGGACCAAAGGAGAAGTTTACACACACAAATGAAGGAAGAAAACCAAACCAACTGCATCGTTGAAGTGAAAGAGCCATTTAATACAAATGCATAAAGGATGAAACTTACAGGAAGAGTGGTGCTCTTGTCAGTCTCAATGTCACCATTAATGCTTTTAAGAGCAAGTTCTGCAGCATCCTGCTCTGCCTCTTTTCGACGCGGATATGTCAGCCTGGACTTATACTCCTTTCCATTCACTAATACAATACAACTAAATTTTGGTGCATGAGCAAATCCTTCGTTGTCTATTGCATAAATCGGCAATGGCAAACCAGCCTTCTGAAGACACTCCTGTAGACGGTTCTTGTACATCACTACTTTTGGCATGCCTGAACAAAGATCTAACAGCAATGACTTTCCCAGAAAGCAAATTTGATTACAAGAAGGGCAAAAAAAAATAGGTAGCCACAACAGAATTTACAAACTGAAGTTAAGCACTTAAAACATACTAGTTTAACAAAATTAAAAAGTAGAAATGAAGATATTTTCACATATGGTAAGATACAAATTAGGTAAATTAAAAAGTGTTACACAAGAGCTCTCATACTAAGGTATTGTTTGATAGAAGAGAAATGGACTAAGATTTGGCGTAATAAATTCATGTGGCATTTTCTTTTCCTTTACTTCCAAATCCCCCTTATCAAAGAATGTATGAGAGTTCTGTCCAGGCTGATGATTATTATATTGGTTCCTGCATGAGTACTGACATTACTCATTACAGAATCAGAAATTTACATTTTACTTAATCTTCTTAGTTCCATTACAAGTTTAGAACTCGCTTAATTTCGAAAATTTACAACTTTTTGCTCACTAACTAAGAATGGCAGAGCCAGAAAATTTCCTAAAAACCACGAAGTTTCTTTCAAAATATGAACACAACCCATTACACAACCAAATAAGGAACCAAAATCTGGGAAAAAGAAACAAACTTGACTAAGGTTTTTGATTTTGATTTTGATTTTGATTTTGATTTTCATTCTGTTTATTTTTTCTCCTTCTTGGGTTTGCTGCAGAAAAGCTCCCTGAAACTTTACTTTTGAAGAAACCAGTATTTTCTCCAGGCTGGTGATTATTACATGGCTTCTTTCATGAGGACTAACATTATGCATCACAAAATCCGAAATTGCTTTTTAGTCAATCTCTTTACTTACATTACATATTTATAACTCACTAAATGATAACAATTTAAAATTTTTTGCTGACTAATAAACAATGGCAGTGACAGAAAATTTTCTGCAGGGGGCCAACTCTTTTGCTTTCCCTATCATTCTAACAGCACCAAGTTACTTTCAAAATCTGAATACAACCCATTATACAGAACCAAAATCTTGGCAAAAGAAAAAAACTTGGCATTGGTTTGTTTCTTCTCCTTCCTGGGTTCGCTACAGAAAAGCTCTCGGCAACTTTACTTTTGAAAAAGATTGTGCATTAACAGGTTTTTTCAAGTGGGCATTGATGGGTGAAGGTGAATACACAAAAGGGTGTGTGAGTGAGGAAAATGGTGTAGCAAAGTTGAAACCTTTATAGAAGAATCAACAAAGAGCTTACCAACAATGTGAAGGCTTGATGAGCTTGCACAAAAAAACAAATAAATAACATCTCTCAAATATTTTTAAATATCTCAAATTTCCCAGGGTATAATAAGAGCCCCAATTATTGTTCCCAACTAAGTTTCTCATAAAAGTATGGTTATATGCATTTTTTTTCTTCCAAAAACCAAGGAAGGAATAACCCACCTTTCTCAGTTTTGTTAAGTTCTTCAAGTAAATATCTTGATCCCATATTTTTCTTCTTTCTTCACCACGTACTAGTTTTTACCTTGGCTATCAGAAGATTCAGAACTGTTCTACTTCTATTCTCTCTTTCTCATAGACTTAATTCTTGACATCCAAGTTTCACCTTGACCAAACATCACATGTTCAGTGCCCTCTATGGCAGAAAGGATTCAAAGCTATAGAATGTGTAAAATGTATGGTCACGATGGCTTCATAAAATTATATCGTATGGCTCACTTTTATTTCATTTTTGTACAAGTATAATTTGGGCATCAAACAAGTACAGTCCTTGCTAGGGTAGGTAAACTACGGTCTTGCCAGCAGTAATAAAACAAAATATTAAATGGAGAAAAATTTTACCCAAAAAAAATGATCACGGGGACAAGTGGACAAGTCTCTTCAGCTCTGTTTCCGACGTGCTTTTTTTTTAGTAATTTTTTTTTTAGATTCCTATTAAAAAAAACACATCTTTATTTTAGGATTAAAATAGAACAAGAGGATCTCAAAATTAATTTTTTTTGTAAGGGATTAAAATATGATTATATTTTTTATTAAGAATTCAAAAGGATTTTTTTTTTCCTCTCTTTCCTCGACCTTGCTTTATCATATTAGACCATTACTTTATGGTTTAATGTTTATTATATAAGTTGAAAATAAATTTATATTTAAAATAGGAAATGCTTTATGTAAGAACTCGCACCGTTAATTAAGAAAATTAATTAATTATATATGAAAATTAGGAAATAATTTCATAATTGACCCTAATAATTATTATGAGGCTTAATTAAGTATGATAAGTGATTAAGAATGGTGAAAGTCACTTTTCGGAAGAAAAGTGCAGATACCAATTTTGCTAGTCGGTATAAATGCGTACCGAAAAAGTAAAAGTATCCCGAAAAATTATAATAAGTGCATGATAATTCCTAGAATAATATATAGGACTTGTAAAACGAGTTTCAAGTTAAAATAATGAGAACTGATGCCAGAAACTGATACTGGCTATGAAAAGCGCGTACCGGAAAGGTGCTCCGAAAAATATAAGAAAAATATGATAATTCTTGTAAAATTGAGTAGGTTAAGAATCCTGAGTTTGGGATTAAAATGCTAAGCGTAGCAATTAAAGTTAATACTGTGTGTTTTAGTGTTAAACCGCTATAAATAAGCACACTTGGCCCAAAACCCTAGGCACTCAGCATTTTCTTACGTGAAGGGTTGCTGACCAGTTCTTCTAACACTGTTCCATTGCAACCTTTCACCATTTTTGAGCTCAAGTTGTCACATTTGCTTGGGTTCTTCATCTTTGAGCTTGTATACACTTGAGAGTTAACCTTGTGAGGGTGTGAGGGTGCATTTTCTGAGTCCTTGCCACTGCGAGTCAGTTTTGAGGGCTGAGTTTGGAGGTTGAGTGGTGAAAGCCTTGGTCTTGACATTTTGAGCTTCAAAGTGTCACCTTTGTGAAGAAAAGAGTCATCTTGTTGTGCATTTTCGTGGCCCTTGGTTGCTGCACAGTGGAGTGGTGTAGGGAGCTCCATTTCCCTGCCATTTTCTGAGTTTGAAGCTTTGGTGAGTTGCCTAACCTTTGATCATGAGTTTTTGGTTAAAAATGGAACCTTGATGCATGTAATGAAATTAAGATGATAACCTAACGTTGGGTAATGCTTAACACACTTAGAAATGCATGTTTAAGCTTCTGTAATCGGTAAAAGTTGGACCTTTGGTTTGGATTTTCGCGAAATGCAGAATCTGGGTTCTGTCGCGAAATATCCAGATATTTTATTGTGAATATCCAGATATTGATATCCGGATATGGGGATCTGAATATCCGGATATGGATATTCGGATATTGGAAGCGAGATATTCGCATATTGATATCCGAATATGCCCCCGACGAATATCCGGATATTTTGGGATTTCGAAGAACAGTAGCTGCATTGTTCATACAGTAGGCTATTGGGGGTTTTGTGGACCCTAGAGTGATGAAGTTGAACTTCTGTTTCAATCAAACTAAGTCAGAATCAAGTGGTTAAGGGCTTAGGGCTTTGTGTGAAGCCTTAAGACATAAATCGTAAGAGGAAAACATAGTCTTTATGTTTATGCTTATGAGCTATGAGTGTTGATATGCTTGCTGGTCCTAATCAGATTGTGTTCTGCTGTGTGTTGGACTTGAGTTGTGTGGACTCTTGGCATTGGATAGTGAGCTTGCAAGGTAAGCTTTCGTGTCCTCGGTTTAGCCATGTAGTGGTTCCACCATGTCCCATGGGGGTATGGTTATATGCATGATGTGTTACATGCTTTTGATGTTTTGGAAATGTTGTTGAGCTGTTATATGCTAGTGTCTTTATGATATGCATGTGGTGTTCCATCTATAGGGTAAGCCTGAGTATGTAGTACATACAATATGGTGAGGTTGTGGGTGAGGTGCAAGCGGTGTTCCTTGTACTATCTGTAGGTAATAGACGTATTCCTGCATTTCTCTGGCTAGTAGAATAGTATTAACACACATGGCATGAATATCTATTGCACTGCATTGAGTTTTGAGAACTTATATTGGATTACTGCTTTTAGAACTTATATTACACATGTAAGTGAGCTTGGGGTGGAAGATCCTTGAGGACCCTTTGTCTTACTGAGATTTCTGTTTAGAGATCTCACTCCACATTTGGGGAATGCTTATTTCAAGTTCAGGTAATGCGGGGGTTGAGACCTCTAGTGGCAGGAGGCCAGAGCTTAGCTGATAGACGCTACATGTTTATGCTGCTTTGCTGATATGCTATTATGATTGGATGTTGGATCTTGTTTACTGTCTTATGCTTTTAGCTTCAGTTTATGGATTTATATGTTGAGACTTTATTGGTTATGCTGTTGCTTTGGTGAGCATGGGGATTGTCCATGTCATATAGACTTGATTATGTCTTGTTTCTTTTGGAGTTGTATTAATGTATCAGGATATTGTCCGGACTATGTGTAGTAGCTCCGTGACATAGATACTCACTTCATCTATATTATGAGGTATTCCAGTTAGATGTCTTTTTGCAATTTACATACAGGCGATATTTTATGAAATTGACTAAGTAATCAACTTGGCTAAGTATAATGACGTCATAATTGAAAAGAAAAAGATATTTCATGTTTTTTTTTATTAAGCTCAGCTTAATACAATGATATGTTAACAAACCAGGTATACACGGGGTGTTACATTTTATGGTATCAAAGCAATGGTTCGAGGAAAAAGCCTGTATGTATTGCAATGACTAGGATGTTTGGTTGTGTCTGTCTTGTGTGTTTGCTCCGTTGGTTTGTATTATGATGATGCATATGTGATCACTTTGCGTGGGCCTGATCAACTCATAAATTGTGGAACTTGTGCAGAGTCATGGTAGGATCCAGGAGAACACGAGAGACTGATGAGGGTCAACCCGACCCGGTCCTGGCTGCATTGGCTGAGATGCAGGCGGCCCGACAAGCCGACCAAGAGGCCATGAGAATGGAAAACCAGGCCATGCTGGACGCCGTCAGAGAGGCGAACAGGAATGCCACTGAGGATGTGTTGGAGGCCAACCGTCTGGCGAACATGACGATGATGTGAGTCATGTTGGAGGAGTTGAGGTCTGGTCCTGCTGTTGGCCATTTTCCTCCGCCACCACCTCCACCGCCACCACCTCCACCGCCACCACCTCCGCCTCCACCCAGTCTGCAGGACGATAGTCAGAGTCAGATGGGTGATGGCAGTCACCTTACGGGGGCCATGCAGACCGTCCCTGTTTTTGTTGAGGATCGAGATGAGATCGATCGCCGTCTGAATGCTTTTCGTAAGCATAAGCCACCTACCTTTGATGGATCTTATGATCCTGTTGTTGCGGCGCGTTGGCTACAGGCGTTGGACAAGATTTTTTGGGTCATACATTGTACTGATCCGCAGAAGTTGATGTTCGCTACCTACATGCTGGAGGGCGATGCCCATGAGTGGTGGACGAACACTTCTCATATCTACGAGATGCAGGGCCATGTGATGACTTGACCATTCTTCGAGGATTGTTTTCTAGGTCATTACTTCCCTTATGATGCTCAGGAGAGGAAGTAGAGGGAGTTTGACAGGTTGGTTCAGGGCACATTGTCTGTTGACGAGTACCTGGCCCAGTTCAACCAGCTGGTGAAGTTTGCACACTTCTGAATGGCGAGGCCTACTCCGACATTCTTGGCTGCAAAGTTTCGCAGGGGACTTAGTGAGGATATTGCTGGTTACCTAGCTGGTTCTGCTTCTAGAGACTTTGGGACACTGGTACAGCAGTGTCGGGATATCGAGGACTTCTACGGCTCGAGTAAGGCCAAGAGGGCCAAGGTTGTTGAGGCGATGAAGGTAGCTGATAGTTCCACTTCTTGGAGAGACATGAAGTTTGGGAACAAGGGCAAGGGAAAGCAGATGGCGGCTTGGCAAGCGCCGAATCAGTTTAAGAGGACTTCTGCTCAGGGGAGTGCAACGAGACCTCCTGCTCCCAAGTGTTCGGGATGCGAGAACACTCATTTTAGGCCGTGTTCTACCAGCCAGTTGATTTGTTTCCAGTGTGGCAAGGAGGGCACCTTTTCCAGAGATTGTCCGTCGTCGACGGCGAGAGCTACTGCAGTGCAGGCAGTGCCACTTCAGATGGTTCCCCTTCCACTACTTCGACACCGGCAGTGCCACCGTCTACTGGGCGTGTTTATACCCTAGATCGTCAGCAGTCGAATCGAGCTCCGAACCTAGTCAGAGGTACTGTTACTATTGGTGCATCATCTGTTGATGTCTTGTTTGACTCTAGGGCTACGCATTCTTTTGTTGCAACCCCGATTGCTGTGGGGCTTGAGTTGCCCATGTCTGTGCTTTCTCCACCGTTGCGGGTGACTACCGCCACCGGAGAAAAGTGTGATTCTACCACTGTACATCGAGATGTCGTGTTTCAGTGGGATGGCCGTGAGTTCTCGGTAGATCTGATAGGATTGCCGATGGCCAACTTGGAGGTTATTCTGGGCATGGATTGGTTGTCCAGGAACTGTGCATTGATTGATTGTTGTGCCAAGCGTATGGTGATGTCTCCGTGTGATTCCACAGCCAGTTCCTCGTCGTACATTTCTTTGCTGCAGGCTAGGAGAGCCTTGAGAGCTGGGGCATTTGGTTATGTCATGTTGGGAGGTTTGGTGAGTGGGACACAGGAGGATATCACTGGCATTCCTGTGGTGAGGAAATTCCTCGAGGTGTTTCCTAAGGAGATTCCTGAGTTTCCGCCACAGAGGGAGATAGAGTTCTCCATTGATCTGTTGCCTGGTGTGGGGCCTATTTCATTAGCTCCTTACAGGATGTCGCCACCGGAGTTGGCTGAGCTGAAGAAGCATATTGAGGATCTTTCAGCGAAAGATTTCATTTGACCGAGTGTGTCTCCTTGGGGAGCACCGATCATCTTTGTGAAGAAGAAAGACGAGACAATGCGATTGTGCACCGACTACAGGCAGCTGAACAAGGTGATGATCAAGAACAAGTATCCCCTTCCTCGGATTGATGATCTGTTGGATCAGCTTAGGGGTGCTTGCGTGTATTCAAAGATTGATCTCCGGTCCGGATACCATCAGATTCGGGTGAAACCGGAGGATGTCCCTAAGACCGCATTTCGTTCGAGATACGGTCATTTTGAATATTTGGTGATTCCGTTTGGACTCACCAATGCACCTGCTGTGTTCATGGATTACATGAACCGGATTTTCCAGCCGTACCTGGATCAGTTTGTGATCGTCTTCATTGACGATATTTTGATTTACTCCAAGACGGAGGAGGAGCATGTGGAGTATTTGAGAATTGTTCTGCAAGTGCTGAAGGAGAAGAAGTTGTATGCGAAGCCTTCCAAGTGTGAGTTTTGGCTCAAGTCTATGAAGTTTCTTGAAAAGTTATTTCTGCTGAAGGAGTTGCAGTAGATCCGAACAAGATTGAGGTCGTGCTGGATTGGGAGAGGCCCAAGACAGTTACGGAAGTGAGGAGCTTTCTGGGTTTGGCAGGTTACTATCGGAGGTTCATCAAGGGTTTTTCCACGATGGTTCTCCTTTTGACTCGTCTTACTCGGAAGGAGACTCCATTTGTGTGGACTCACGAGTGTGAGGTTTGTTTTCAGGAGTTGAAGGAGAGACTGACTACTGCACCTGTGTTGGTCCTTCCTGATCCTGCGCTTGAGATTGAGCTTTACACCGACGCTTCCGGGAAGGGGCTAGGTTGTGTGTTGATGCAGTTGGGCAAGGTGATTGCCTATGCTTCGAGGCAGCTGAAGCCTCATGAGGAGAACTACCCTACTCATGATTTGGAGTTGGCTGCTATTGTATTTGCTTTCAAGATTTGGAGGCATTATCTTTTTGGTTTGAAGTTTGTGGTGTTCAGTGACCACAAGAGTTTGAAGTATCTTTTCGACCAGAAAGAGTTGAACATGAGGCAGAGGAGATGGATGGAGTTCCTTAAGGATTACGACTTCGAGTTGAAGTACTATCCTGGCAAGGCCAATGTGGTAGCTGATGCTTTGAGCCGGAAACTCGGGAGCTCATCCAGTTTGTTACTTGGTAATTTTGATGTGGTTGAGAAGTTCTGAAACCTGGCATTGATCGCTCCGTGAGGGAGTGCACTTCTCGAGATGGAAGCAACAGCCGTTATGAATGAGCTGTTAGAAAAGATCAAAGAGGCACAAGTTTAGAGAGAGTGTCTGGATTATGGGAAGAACCAAGACGGTGTGTCTTGGAATGAAGATGGACTTCTCTTGTTTCAGCAGAGGATCGTGGTTCCTCGAGGTCCGTTGACCGTAGAGGTTATGGTAGAGGCCCATAAGGGCCAGTTTTCTATCCACCCTTGTCCTACTAAAATGTATCAAGACTTGAAGAAGAACTTCTGGTGGCCGGGCATGAAGAAGGATGTTGCTGTTTTTGTGTCTAAGTGTTTGGTTTGCCAGAAGGTGAAGATCGAGCATCAGAAACCGTCCGGTGAGCTTCAACCTCTTGAAGTACCATAGTGGAAGTGAGAAAGTATTTCCATGGATTTCGTGGTGGGATTGCCTAAGACTCAGGCGAGTTGTGACTCTATCTGGGTCATTGTGGACAGACTGACGAAGTCTACCCATTTTCTTCCAGTGAAGGTGAGCTTCACTACAGAGCAGTTGGCCAAGCTTTATGTTCGCGAGATTGTGAGGCTTCACGGGGTGCCCGAGAGTATCATCAGTGATAGGGACCCGAAGTTCACATCTCGGTTCTGGGAGGCGCTGCAGGAGGCTTTTGGACGCAGTTAAGATTGAGTACCGCCTATCACCCTCAGACTGATGGACAGACTGAGAGGACCATCCAGAGCTTGGAGGACATGTTGCGGGCTTGCACGTTGGAGCAGGGCTCGGCATGGGATAGGTACCTTCCGTTGGTTGAGTTTTCGTACAACAACAGCTTTCATGCTAGCATGGGCATGGCGCTCTACGAAGCACTGTATGGTAGGAGGTGTCGGACTCCTACCTGTTGGTCTGAGGTTGGAGACAAGGAGCTTTTTGGCTTGTACTTTGTCCAAGATACTACCCAGCAGATCCTGTTGAACAGAGAAAAGTTGAAGTGGGCGCAGAATCGCCAGAAGAGCTACTATGATGTCAAGCATCGTCCACTGGAGTTCAGTGAGGGTGAGCACGTGTTTGTGAGGCTTTCACCTGTCACCGGTGTTGGTCGGGCACTCGGAGTGAGGAAGCTGAGCCCGCGGTTTATTGGGCCATACCAGATTCTTGGTAGAGTAGGACCTGTTGCCTACCAGCTTGCCTTGCCTCCGAACTTGGCCAACATCCACAACGTGTTTCACGTGTCTTAGCTTCAGAAGTATATAGCAGATCCTTCGCACGTGGTCCAACCTGATGATGTGAAGGTTCGGGAGAACCTAAAGACTCCCGTCGGACCACTCAAGATTCTCGATCGTGGCGAGAAGCAGCTGAGGAGCAAGATCATTCTAATAGTCAAAGTGCAGTGGACTGGAAGAACTCCTGAGGAGTGTACTTGGGAGCGTGAGGACGAGCTTCTCTGGCAGTACCCTGAGTTTCGAGACAGGTATGTTTCTGATTTCGAGGACAAAATCCTAAAAAGGTGGGGTGAATGTACGAACCTGCACCGTTAATTAAGGAAATTAATTAATTATATATGAGAATTATGAGATAATTCCATAATTGACTCTAATAATTATTATGAGGCTTAATTAAGTATGATAAGTGATTAAGAATGCTGAAAGTCACTTTTCGGAGGAAAAGTGCAGATACCAATTCTGCTAGTCGGTATAAATGTGTACCAAAAAAGTATCTCTGAAAATTATAATAAGTGCATGATAATTCCTAGAATAATATATAAGTCTTGTAAAACGAGTTTCAAGTTAAAATAATGAGAACTGATGACAGAAATTGATATTGGCTACGAAAAGCGCGTACCGAAAAGGTGCTCCGAAAAATATAAGGAAAATATGATAATTCTTGTAAAATTGATTAGGTTAAGAATCCTGAGTTTGGGATTAAAATGCTAAGCGTAGAAATTAAAGTTAATACTGTGTATTTTAGTGTTAAATCGCTATAAATAGGCACACTGGGCCCAAAACCCTAGGCCTTCAGCATTTTCTTACGTGAAGGGCTGCTGACCAGTTCTTCTAACACTGTTCCATTGCCTCCTTTCACCATTTTTGAGCTCAAGTTGTCACCTTTGCTTGGGTTCTTCATCTTTGAGCTTGTATACACTTGAGAGTTAACCTTGTGAGAGTGTGAGGGTGCATTTTCTGAGTCCTTGCAACTGTGTGAGTCAGTTTTGAGGGCTAAGTTTGGAGGTTGAGTGGTGAAAGCCTTGGTCTTGACATTTTGAGCTTCAAAGTGTCACCTTTGTGAAGAAAAGAGTCATCTTGTTGTGCATTTTCGTGGCCCTTTGTTGCTGCATAGTGGAGAAGTGTAGGGAGCTCCATTTCCCTGCCATTTTCTGAGTTTGAAGCCTTGGTGAGTTCCCTAACCTTTGATCATGAGTTTTTGGTTAAAAATAGAACCTTGATGCATGTAATGAGCTTAAGATGATAACCTAACGTTGGATAATGCTTAACACACTTAGAAATGCATGTTTAAGCTTTTGTAATCGGTAAAAGTTGGACCTTTGGTTTGGATTTTCGCGAAATGCAGAATCTGGGTTCTGTCGCGAAATATCCAGATATTGATATGGGGATCTGAATATCCGGATATGGATATCCGGATATTGGAAGCGAGATATCCGGATATTGATATCTGGATATGCCCCCGACGAATATCCGGATATTCTGGGATTTCGAAGAACAGTAGCTGCACTGTTCATACAGTAGGCTATTGGGGGTTTTGTGGGCCCTAGAGTGATGAAGTTGAACTTCTGTTTTAATCAAACTAAGTCAGAATCAAGTGGTTAAGGGCTTATGGCTTTGTGTGAAGCCTTAAGACATAAATCGTAAGAGGAAAACATCACATGGCATCGGCCTTCAAGGCCATTTTCTTTCATTCTACAAGCAATTATTTGTTTATGCTTATCCAAGAATCTCAATCAAATAACTTTACCAAAAAAGTCACCGGAAATTTCTTTTTTATCGCGACCACATGTTTCTCTATTGAATTCCTCTTTAATCCCTTGATTGCTTCAAGACTTTCTTTCTTCAGTTTAGGAAGTCCATTTTGGAGTTTGTAGAACACTCCACCAAATTAGTTAGGACTACTAAGTTTAAAATGGAATTATATAATAACTCATACTTGTATAATGAGAAAATATGGAATTGACCATAATTATGAGAAAGAAATTAGAAAAGAAAGAGAAATGAAAGTAATTGAGTTTTCAGTAAAAAGTGAAATTACAGTAAGTTTTGCGGTAAAAATTGCAATTAGGAAAAATTACCGAAAATTTAGAGAATTTATCAGATAAAGGGAATTTTAGTAAGATTATGATATTTATGAGAAAATCACACATTATATGCTAAGTCATGGCTAGCTAACTTAGAAGATTAAATTATAAGAAGAAAGACATAAAACGAATTAATAAGAAGAAAGTCAATAGTCAATAAAGCAAAAAGTGCTTTATATTAATTAATCACATTTGCTAAGTTAAACACCTTCATCTTTTTCGATGGGCAACTCCCAAAACCGTGAGACCCCATAGATTAGAGCTCAAAATCTAGTTTCTTCATTAGTTGATGAAACCTCTTGGTGTTTGAATCAAAATTATGTAGAATTACAAGAGGAACAAAACCATCTGAACAAATACTTATGAGAAGCCTTGTGTGAGGAGATTTCACCATTTAAAGTCTTGATTGATTTTGAGATTTGGTGAGTTTAAGTGTGTTCTAAGACCATAGAAGCTTGAGAAAGTGGTTTCTCATCATTCTAAAGTCATCTATGACGAGTTTTCATAATATATTTCTTGTTTTTATAGAATTTCATGGATTTGGGGTTTTGCCATGAATAGTAACTCAAAAATTAGATTTATAAAGCTGATTTTGATGAGTTGTTTTTAATGTTTTATTGCTATAAAGATGATCCCAATGATGCCTTGATAGTAGATGATTCCTCGGATGTGGTTTTGAGTTGAAAACCTAGGCATCCATTTGAAGAGTAAAGAGGTAAAATGATATTTGAGAAAGAATATAGAGAATCTAGCCATGTTTGTGTTAATAATCCTCTTTGCACATTTATAATAGGTTGTTGTTGTGTGCAAGAGGTGATTGTTGGCATTTAAAGATAAAGAAAGCAGAAAGTGAAAGTCTACTGTAAGGTAAACTTTTGGACCTTGGGCATTAGTCCCTTGTGTGTTCCACTTTCTTCCTTGGGGAATAATGGTTTGATATTATGCAATTGGTATTAAGCCTTGTAAGATGCATGATAGAAAGAGAGATAGAAAGAAAGAATATATAATAGACAAAGAACTTCCTTGTGGTTTGATATTTTGGGACAACCCTTAAGAGTATACTATCCTAGGGAATTTCATTATGTGTGATAGCCTTTGGTAATGTATGATGCATATTCCTTTGGAAATGCAATGGTTGGCCAAACCATAGAAAGAATAATCAAGAGCCACAAAGCAAAGTGGAACTTTCTTGAGAAAAGAAAGAATAAACAAGAGCCACAAAGTAGAGTAGAACTCTCTTGGAAGTTCACAGATATCTAAGAACCATAAAGCAGAGTGGAACACTCTTACACATTTATTATAGTATATTATGTATGCATGCCTATTTTAATATTATGATGCATTAAAGTGAACTATAGGGTGGAGTAATCCTCCAATGACCCTTAGTTTACTGAGATTTTATATCACCTCGCGTTTTGAGGATATCATTTCCGGTACCTCCACAGCTGAAGAGGGAGCATCCTAGGGCAAGAGGGCCACTTAAATATCAGTTTATAGTATGCTGCATGATTTGGATTACTTTTGTTGTACATTTAATTGTAATCTTATTATTTTGAGAAGAGCAAGAGGAGATGAACGTAGGAGCTTAGAATATGATCATGATTACATTTTATCATTTGATGTGAATTGATGTCTATGATTTTGATCATATGTTTTGTATAATTTAAGTTCCTAAATTTGTAATAGACTTGGGATATAATGATATACCTCATGATGTTGTTTATTAATATGTTGTATGAGAAAATAATATTATGTTATATACCATTAGAATGAACCAAAAAGTTGATGCATGTATAAGAGATATATGCAAGAAATACGAAGAAAGAGAAGTGCACTATGCATGAAAATGAGTTAGAAAAATGTATGATAATGAATTAGAAGATAACTTGTTAATCAAGCAGAGAAAAAGCAATAACTTGTAACCCAAGAAAGGGAATTATATAAGGATGTAAGTGCACCTATGTTTGTTGAGTATATGATTGTCAATCCATGTTTTATCAGGTACCAAAAGTGGACAACGTTTCCTAAGTTTAATGCCTGGAAACCAAGGGAACCATTTAAAGTGCAGAGTTGGAACCATTTAAAGTGCAGAGTTGCTCATTGACTTCCTCGCTTAAGCTACCAGTCCAACGAGCAACTTAAAATGGAGTCAGTAGCCATTGTCTAGACAGGGCATTGGTCACAGACATGCTCGTTGAAGTGAGCAGTCCAACGAGAAGTTTCTTGGGATCTAAGAAATCCCTAGTACTTAACTGAAAAATGAAGGGTTTGCTTGACGAGATGGTAGTAGCTACTGCTTGGTTTGGAATTTGCCTCCCAATTTTAAATCAAGTAATTAAAATATTAAGTGAGCAATCAAGCGATGAATTAGTGAAAATCCTAAAGATTAGGCCAAAATACAAAGAAAGGGCAAAACGGTAATTAGCCAACACGCAACCCTAGGAAGATAAAAATTGAGTAGAAGGTCTCATATGGTAAAAATAACCCCGAAAATGGGTTCAGAACGAAAAATTGAGTGGATAGGCAAGTTTCAGAAAAATCAGTGAATAGTGTTTTTCGCGGGTAAAAATACCGCGTTACGATTGCACCGTAAAATGTGCCAGTGGAATTTTGAGCTCTAGGTTTCAAATATGAGTTAAAAATGGTCTAATGAGTTAGGAAATATGATTTCTTATGATATTCGATGAAATTAAGACAGTTTGGGGAAGCGTGCCAATGGCGCGCGTAATAGCTTAAAACAGTGTTTTCTCCGAACGAGTGGAGAACTCTTAATTCATCTGATCAAGCATAATTAAAGGAGAATAGTTAATGTTAAAAATTAGAGTTTCTAAATAAGTTTTGAATTTACGGACGTTTAGTGAGAGTTTGGACGCGTTTTAAATCGCGTGAGGTGGCGTGGGACCCACCCCACTTAAAATTCACTTAAAACACCTCATCAAAGTACTATTCATCACCTCCTTCACCCTCCTTCAGCCAAAAAACCGAGCCCCCCTCCTTCTTTCTCCAAGTTTTCTTTCAAATTTTCTTCCCACCTAAATCACTCAAATCCTAACCAAATTCAACAAAGTTTAACTTGAAATTTGTTGGAAATTGCCTTCTAAAGCCATTGGTGCTATCCTTGAGTCGTGAAAGTGGCTGGATTTTGAGATCCTCCCCCTCAAAGGCCGCGGCTCACTTGTGGAATTTGGTGTTCATGGAGCTTTGGAATGCTCCAATGGTGGAGTATACCTAGGAGGAGTCATTTGCCTTGCATTTGGGTAAGTTATTTCAACATTTCAATGGTTGATTGGTGAATTGTGTTTATGAACCCTAAAGAGGGATTTTATGATGTGTTGTGTTAGAGAGCTCAAATGGAAAATGTCTATTAGATGATAATGCCTTAAAATGATGTAGTAATGCTAGAAATGCAATGAAAATTTTAAGTGAAATGTGATGATTTTTAACTTAGAAAAAATTGATGATCATGATTTTGGAATTTGTGAATTTTGGTGTTGAGACTTGTTTGATGATGGTGGCATGATGGTATGATGATATAATAGGTTGTATGATGGTTGGAATGATTAAAGTTGTATGGAAATTCCTTGGAATGCCATAGGTTAAAATTCGATTCTTTGAGGAAAGATTGAGGAATTGATGTTGAAAAATGATTTGGATAATGAATTGTGTAGTTATATGGTGCTTAGATGGGTTGTGTTGTGCTTGGAGAGTGTTTGAATCAATGGAAAAAAATGAATTGTGTTAGAGACCTAAATGAGCCCAGAATGAAATATTTCGCAAAACGATGCGTAAATGTCGAAAAACGGAAAAACGACGATTGAACTAGCCTCTAAACAACCTAAGGGAGTGTTATAAAATGAGAAAGAAAATTTAGGAAAATAAATCTCAAATTTACACCTACATGGCCGAACCTCCAAGGGGAAAAGGGGTGATTTGGCGATTTTCGCGTTTTGATGTAATTCGACGCGAAAATGACGAACCGGCTCTTGAACTGGCCTATTGACAACCTAATGAGACGTAACAAAATGAGAAAGAAAATTTAGAAAAATAAATCTCACATTTACACTACAATGGCCGAACCATCAAGGGAGGATGGGGAGGATTTTTGTGTTTTGCGTTTTGATACTATTTGACGAGTACTGATGGATGTACGTTATTGTATAGGTTGCCGTACGTCGACCTGAATCCCGAATCTTGAATCAGTGAATTGCCCTTGGTCCGGGACCAAGTGGATTGAGGTAAGAAATTGGTTCATTGCATGTGTAATTATAAATTAACATGTATGGGTTGAACTGAGAGTGATTGGGAATGTCCTCTGTGTAGGCATTCCGCTGTGTACCGAGTTGAGGGATAAGCTGCTGCGGAGCTTGTGGAAACACGAATTAAGGTAACCTCTTGGTACTGGGGCTTGTTCCCCTTTTCTGTTCCACCTTGCCAGTTGATGGCAACGGTAGGAAGTGTGTATGAATAGTATAGAACACATGAGCATGTATGCATTATTGCTATGGGTACTGCGGTACCGAGTCTCTGGCCAGTAGACAGTTTTATTAGCCTTCGGGCATTTTCGGACTTCCGCTGGATAGGTCTCCAGGAGGGAGTTCCAGTTGACTGCGGTCATGGTGTGTGATCCGGGTAGGAGCACACTAGGAATGTCTTTGGCGTTTTGGTTGGTTTGGGCATCATGGTTGTGGTTTCTGTGAACACACCTTGGATGATACCCATAGGCTTATATATGCCGAGGGCGTACGTGGAATTGGGGTTACCATCCCGTATCGTCGTATTTTGTTTTCTTTATATTCCCCCTTCTCTAAATCCCTTGCTATATCCCGTTTTCAAGTGGTTGTTGTATTCTATTGATATGCATCGAAGTGAACCATTGGGTGGAGTTTTCTCCAGAACCTCTTGGTTACTGAGATATATTCGTATATCTCACCCCGTCTCGGGGCATTTATTTCAGGAGGTAGCAGTGGAGCAGGAGCCTCGGGCAAGAGGCCCGCAGAGTGAGCGATGGAGCGTTTCTTATTTTGCATTTTGTTGGCCGTGTGGCCTAGGCTAGACTTAGGGCATGAACATGTCATTTGTATTTATTAGTAGCTTCATTAGCATCTTGTTCATGCCATTTTGCCTAAGTCTAGTAGTGATGTATTTGGTTATGTTGTCTTTTAAATTAAGTTGAAATTTTAGAAGAATGTAATTTGAAGTTTTATTTTCAAGTTGTAATTTGTAAAGCCATATTGTTGGAAATAGTGAAAAATAGTGATTGCATGTCTATGTTTAATAACTATAAACTGGATTGGGTTGTAAGTGAAGGCGTTGTTGGTCCTTGTGTGTGCCACCCATTGGATTATTACTGTATTATCATGTGTTTATTAGGTACATTTGAGGTTTAAATGATCTTTTACAAATTTGGGAATATTGGAAAAACAAAGGAAACTCTGGCGAATTTTCTGTAGAATTGGCAGATTTTAGGCGAACTTCGGGAGAGCATATCTCCCTCCATAGAAGTCCCCTAGGGACGTGCCATACGCCATTTTGAATGTTGAGATGTCCTCTACCTTGTGTCCAAATTTGAGGAAAATCTGGGTTGATCTTCGGCCTGAAAAAAATAGAGAAACACGGACTGCCCATGTGCCCCTGCACCTGAGGCAGATTCTGGACCGGATTTGGGAAATTAATTCCCGCTTCGTTTCTCCGCCAAATTAAGCGTGTGATATATCAAAATGAAGCTTTAGATGTCTAGTTTGTAGGATAAAAATTTGAGAGCAAATGGTTGAGCGGATTGAGTGCAGTAATTAGAGCAATGTGAGTGGTTTGGAGCTGTTTTTGGGGTTGTTTGGGCTAATCGCTTATCCAACTTCAAACGGCGATAACCGGAGCAAGTGAGCTCCGAATTGAGCGTATTTTAGCTTGTTAAAAAGGGAATTAAGTAACACAAAGATATAATCTGAGAAGTAGGGTTGGTTGTGATCGGTTTGGTCGCAGAAAAACTTAGAGTGTAACATGTTCGAATTGGTATAAAACGTAAAGTTGGAAATTGGCTAAGTGAGTTTATGGGAACTCCTTAGTAACTTATAATAAGTAACGTAAGTGATAAAAATAGTTTAAATAAGTCTTCCGCAAGAGTTTACGGTTACGGTCACAGCTTTTAATTATTACGCCTTTTTATGATTTAAATGCTCGCGTAATAGTCGGAAAAAATTTATTCTCGTTTTTATAAATGAACTGCTGTGATTGTAACTGCGCTTAATATCATAATTAATGTTAACAATACCGGTACGTAACGGGCTGTTACAATGATGCTCCCCAAGCGAGGGATTTAGCAAGCAAAGAAGAATGGAGAAAAAGATGTTTAAGGCTATGATTGTTTATGGGAACTTTATAAGACCTATTATAAGCAATGTATGATATGTTTAAGCAAATTTTAAGTTTTTCACACAATATTTATGTTATAATTACAGTTTTAAATTGGCTAATCACGGAAAGAGTTTTAAACGGTAAAAATGCTTATTAACAACAAAGCAAAAAGTTATTCTATATTTTTATTCAATTACTGTAATTATAACTGCACTTAATATCATACGTAATGATATCAAATCAAGTACTATAGGTTTACAGCTTACAAAGTAAGTCAAAGCTTTTTATCAAAACTTGTGAAGTATATTAAAAGGGAATAGTGTTTATCATTTTAAATGACACAACTTATGCCATTTCACTCTCACAAAGAGATGAGATCCATATCTTTATTTTTTTATCCACTTTCTCCCCTTTTATCTATCTCTTTCTCTCTTTTAAAATGATATAACTTTACATCCTTTAAGATGACACACATTTTTCCCATGTTAAAAAAATAAAACCTTTGAAACCCATGGCGGTTCTCAAACAAATCTAGTCAAACTTGTCCATGGAATTTTATGTTCTTCAAATTCTATTTCTAAATATTTTTTAAATTTTTTCATTAAAATTAAAAACACATTTTTAACATATTTCTATTCACAGATTGTGCAAACCAATCACTTAATTATGGTTAGGTATAAGTGCAACCTCCATTATATTTCAAATAGAGAGTAATTGTTAGGTATGAATAATCTATCTTGGACACTCAAATTAACGGATAATATGAGTAAAAATATCTTAAAATACATTTTGCAAATTTTTCTTCATTGAAAATAGTGGTTGACCTAGAAGTTTTTATGAGAGGCCAAATTATAGATATATTTTAAAATTGATTGACAAAAATTAGTAATTAAAATCTAAAATGACACAAAATAATATTCTTTAAACAAGATAAACATTTTTCCTGATGAATAGTAAAACTATTCATAAACATAAATTTAACAAGACCGTTCATTAAAAACACATGGGATGGTAATCTTTTACGGGCCCAGAACAACACTTTTCTTTTTTTTAAAAGTAATAATGTTTCGTGAACAAATTTGATATAAAGTTACTTTCTGTAAATATTTGAAAATGAGACTATTTTCTTTTTCTTTTTCTCTTATAAGATTCCATCTACTTTTATTTTAGATTCATTTTTTCTACGGTCAACATAGATAATTAAGTTCAAAATGACGTCATTTTGCTGCAAAAATCAAGATATTTTTGTAATTATAATTTATTTTAGGGTTATAATAGTCTTTTTTATTATAATTTTTTAATTTTTTAAGTTAAAATGACGTCGTTTTAGAAACGAATGTAGATAACTTATCTACTTTCACTGTAGAATCATTAAAGCCTTTATTTATGTGTATTTTAAGTGAAAAATACTTTCATCATGTTAGATGAGAAAGCTTATTTCATACTACACATCCATCGAAATCTGAGCCAACATTTTTTTTTCAACGTGAAACCAACCTAATTATGTATTTACATAAGACAATGCTATCTTATGTAACATGAGAAAAGTGTAACACCCCGTGTATACCCGGTTTGTTAACATATCATCGTATTAAGCTGCGCTTAATAAAAAAAAACGAAATATCTTTTTCTTTTCAATTATGACGTCATTATACTTAGCTAAGTTGATTACTTAATAAATTTCATAAAATATCGCCTGTATGTAAATTGCAAAAAGACATCTAACTGGAATACCTCGTAATATAGATAAAGTGAGTATCTATGTCACGGAGCTACTACACATAGTCAGGACAATATCATGATACATTAATACAACTCCAAAAGAAACAAGACATAATCAAGTCTATGTGGCATGGACAATCCCCATGCTCACCAAATCAACAGCATAACCAACAAAGTCTCAACATATAAATCCATAAACTGAAGCTAAAAGCATAAGATAGTAAACAAGATCCAACATCCAATCATAATAGCATATCAGCAAAGCAGCATAAACATGTAACGTCTATCAGCTAAGCTCTGGCCTCCTGCCACTAGAGGTCTCAACCCCCGCATTACCTGAACCTGAAATAAGCATTCCCCAAATGTGGGGTGAGATCTCTAAACAGAAATCTCAGTAAGACAAGGGGTCCTCAAGGATCTTCCACTACAAGCTCACTTACATGTGCAATATGAGTTCTAAAAGCAGTAATCTAATATAAGTTCTCAAAACTCAATGCAGTGCAACAAATATTCATGCCATGTGTGTCAATACTATTCTACTGGCCAGAGAAATGCAAGAATACGTCTATTACCTACAAATAGTACAAGGAACACCGCTTGCACCTCACCCACAGCCTCACCATATTGTATGTACTACATACTCAGGCTTACCGTATAAGTGGAACACCACATGCATATCATAAAGGCACTAGCATATAAGAGCTCAACAGCATTTCCAAAACATCAAAAGCATGTAACACAGCATGCATATAACCATACCCCCATGGGACATGGTAGAATCACAACATAGCTAAACTGAGGACACGAAAGCTTACCTTGCAAGCTCACTATCCAATTCCAAGAGTCCACACAGCTCAAGTCCAACACACAGCAGATCACAATCTGATTAAGACCAGCAAGCATATCAACACTCATAGCTCATAAGCATAAACATTGAAAACAAAAAAATTTTAAAGCGGAATCACACATGCTAATCAAGATACATGCTTTAAGACAGTATGATGTACCTTGTTCGTGATTCAAAACTCCAAGATGATCAGTGTTAGGTTTGAAGGTTCAAACCCTCTAACGTTGATCCACACCACCCTACGTCAAGATCCAAGAACCCTTCTTGAAAAGCCACCAAACGAACACCACAAGGAAGGCACTTTAGGCGTCCCAATAGGAGAAGAAGGAGGCAAGGTTAATGTATTTAGATGAGTGAATTTTTCAGCATGAAAAACTCACAAAGTGGCGCATGGATTCTATGAGAAAAGGCTAAGTAATTTTCGAAAGCACACTTGGAGATGAGAGAATGATTGAATTGAATCAGATTTTTCTCCCAAAAATCTGACCTATGTAGCGCCCAATGGTGGAGGAATAAGTGGAGTTGTTGCAATTCAAATCTAGCCAACAACCTCTTATCATATCCTCATGAGACTAAGTCTATACCTAGTCAAAAATCTGACTTAATAACCATCATATGGCCAGCCATATGGTGCGCCCTTATTCAGCCCAAAAAGAGTCCAAATACATTGAGTAGTTGCATTCAAATTTGAACCAACTCACTCACTTATTCTCTCAACCAACCAAATCTAATTGGAGCTTATTTGGTTGATCATATGACCATCATAAGACCCCAAAATCAGCGCGCCAAATCAGCCTTGGATGATGCCCAAATATCTCCTCTTGATACTTGGGATTTGTTCCAACAAGATCTTATCTTATCCTTTTGTTATGAAACAACTTTTCATAGCCAATTCAAATTCGAATTCAAACATTTAAATTCAAACGTTTAAACATTTAAATTCAAAATTCAAATTGAAAATTTAAATTCAAAATTTAAATATTTGATAATTAATTTAACTAATTAAATTAATTAATAATGTCTTGGACCATCCAAGCCCATTACATGTACCATGCGCTTTTTCCCTCTTAGGTGGGTTTCCAAACTTCTTCTTGGGCTAACAACCTTTATTAGGCCCAATACTTTTAATGCTATATTCATCAAGACAATAAGGTGTTAGTGTGTGACCCATTAGGCCCAACATAGCCACTGACATAAATGGGCTTGAGCCCAACAAGCCCACAACCCATTTAATGACAACACAGAGTACTAGCAATGTTTTGTTGCCCCAGAGCTAGTTAGGTTAATGACATGATCATCTTATTACATATATTTGGTTACCGTATGTATTTCCTTTCGTCTCGGTTACCTTCCATTTAAACCTAGGGTGAGGATACGTATCAACCCTTGCGGTTTAGGGTAAGCTTTAATTCGAAATAGGGAATCTTCAATTTACTGACTCTAAAGGCAGATCATCTTATGATCTCTTTTACTATGCATAGATTCTCGAGTCCTGTAAATGTCATCCCGATTTTTCCAGTTTACTAATAACCTAATCCCTCACAGAGATTTGACGAATTCCTTCAGCTTATCACCCTAGGCCTGTGCTCTTTCAGGACATGCCCAAGAGTATACCTATGAGTCTCCATGTTTTAGGCAGACGAGGTATACAATTAAAGCATGTCTTCCAGAACACAGTCTAGGTGAAAACTTCTGGTCTAAGGAAAGACATACCCAAATATTAAGAGACTGCTCTAATGATACTATTTGTGAGATTTTCTCATAGAGTCTCTTTGTGGGTCTGTTCAGTGCGAGCTATACCCTTATAGGTCCACCCACGACTTTAGCTAAAACATCTCCATATTTGTAGCTCATGAGGTCTTTACCTTGTGTCCGAATACAAGTAGATAAGCCGTGCTAGTCTTACCCGAGATTACTGATCCCTATTCTCAGTGTCTCTAGACTAGGAACATAAAATTAGGAATAAACATCTGGTATCCTTGAATCCTCATGATTGTGATCTCATCACAGATACTCAAGAGATACCTTTTCTATTCCAAGGGGTTTATCCAGTTACTCATATAATATTAATAATGTCGAGACAAAATATGAAACAGGATAAAGAGTGCTTATATTTATTTGTGACAAAATAAAAAGTCCACATATGTCCTAATCTAATCAAAAGATTGTCTCTAGGACATTCATATACTAACATAGAGCCCTTAAGGGCTGTTAGATCTAGGACTAATATGGATGAGTAAAGGTGTGTTTGGTAAGAGAGTTTTATTTTATTGCCTGAGAAAGTTCACATGGTATTCAAAAGAAACCATGTTTGGTAGGGGTTTTCAAAAAATTTGCCTAGGGTTCTAATTTGCATGTGTTGTGCAATTGTATAACCCTTTTATCAATCACACATAAACCCAAGTGCACGTGTCAATAAGTAATAAAGTGGATGTGTGGGTCCAGATATCGTTCCCACGAAGAAAACTATAAAGTTTAGATCAATGTGAACAATAAAAATGAAAGTTTTATGAATTAAGAACTAAGGACTAAAGTAATACTAACTACTGACTAATAACTAAAAGCAAAGTAAAAATAAACTAAGAGTGTACTCAAGAACGAAGAAGTCAAGTAACAAAGTAGATTGAGATCAATTTCCCCAATATTTCAATTTCATCAGAATGCAGTAGCAATGTTATAGCAATCATCCAATCAGTAATCAGAACACGAATGCATGCAAGGGCTCTCACCAATAATACATGTATACTAGTTCTCATATCTCTATGGCCAACACAGTTATGAATCCATTAAGTGCAAGTTCCATTTGATTTTATGGTGTGAATGATCTCTCTACCCACAATTAACCAATTAAATAATTAAACCGCAATGCTTAATAACTTTTTGAGTTCACCTATATCTCTATAGCCCAAACCCTAAGTATCTTGCAGCTTTCTCTTGATAAGTCAACAAGAATAGAGACAAATTAAGCACTTTATTAAACAACAAAAAGGATAATCATGTAGCAAAGTTAGGCAAACTGATTACATCACAATAAGGGTACTTTATCACCCAATCCTAATAATTTAGCTCATACTTAAATAGTAAGAAATAACAAAGAGGGAAAGATTCCATAAAGCTAAAATAAAATAAACAGGGGTGTTGCTGTAGCTCTGCTCTCGCAGCAATCATGGGCTCCGTCACCATCCACCGTATCTCAGCTGCCGGAATAGTGTAGGGATCCACCGGATTCAATGATCTCTCTATCAAACCTTAGCCTCACCCTTTGATCTGTTGGATCTCTCTCAACAAACCCTCAAAATCTCTCTAAGTGTTTTGTGGCTTGGATCTTCTCCAAAAGCCCACCCTCTCTCTAAAAGAGAGGCTACCCAGCCTCAAAGAGAGACTCTCCAACCTGTTTGTTGTGTGTAGGCTTCCTCTTTTTATAGACTCTGATGAATTGAGCTCCAATTAGCTCCTCAAATCCATTACAAATCATGTTCAAATCTGTTCTAGTATAACTGAAGATACTGCTTTGTTTTGCTGAAGCTACAACTTGCTTGATTTGCTTGAAGATTCTACCCATATATGTCAAAGATACGGCTCTGATTATGATCTGGCTGAAGATTCTTTCCTTATTTGCTGAAGATTATTTCCTTATGTGCTGAAGATATGGTTGAAGATACATCTTTATTTTGCTGAAGATATGGTTGAAGATACAACTCTGTTTTGCTGCAGATATGATCCTAAGACAGAGCATGGTGCTGTTACATATCTTCTTCAAATCTTTCCAAATATACTTCAAATATGATTTGGATTTGTGGAATCTGATTTGTTGAAGACTTGATTAGGATTTGTTGAAGATCTATGAGTGATTATTCGGATCAGATCACTTGTTTGTACGCTAAGAAGCTTCCCTCCATTAAGTTGGGCTTGAGTCCATAGCTTGTTGGTGATGATGTCAACCAAACACAATGTTTACCTCAGCCCTAATGCTATGGCTCTGCTTTTCAACGCTATAGCTCTGACCTGCAATAAAACAACAAAGGCAATAAATGACTCAAACACTCAAATTATCTTCAAATATCCACACTTAACATATTTCTCATTCAAATCATGAAAAATATAAAATTCATGCAATAATCATGTAAAATCAAGAGAATTATGTACAATTATGGCACCAAATCATCATATATAAGCCTAAAAATAACTCTCCACCAGATAGTTATTAGCATGAGAATGTGATATTGTGTATAAAATTTTATCCAGATTACTACTTGAAAATACCACCCAGAGGGTGGTATTTTGATTTAGCTGGGAAACAAAAAATTGGGGAGCAAAAATTTGGACATAAATATCCCTGAAATAATGTGACAAAATTTGATAGGCAAGGGTTACTTTGGTAATTTCAACCCATTTTCCCAGCAATATTTTACCTTCAACCAAACATAGACTCAAGAAACTTAAACCAATTTTTTCGGTAATATTTCGGCCTACCAAACAACTTTTATTTTAACTTTCCCAGAAAATTTAATTTCCCACCATATTCCCAGTAATTGTGATTCCCTAGTAAAAAAAAATTCTCTACCAAACTCCCCCTAATTGTTCTATGGCATTTGTGAAAGGGTAATTGTTGCCTGATTGTGGTTACATGACTTGTATGCAATGGTGCATTGGAACCCCAAATTTTTTGAAAGGAATTATTGTTGATTTGAAGATTGGATAAACTTGGTTATTGTTATGATTCTAGGAATATTTTTCTCAAACAATAAAGAACAAAAAGCAACAAGAACCGAAAGAAACATCAAGAAAAAATGGACATAGAGATTTTATAGGTTCTGAAACTTATGGTGAGAAATTTTCCTACATCCTGGGGCTTAAAAGAGGGTTAAACACCCTCTGCTATAGCACTTTATTCAGTAATCAAGAAACACAGGTACAGAGTTCACAACATACAGATACAAAGATAAGAAACTAAAGCATATGGAGAAATCACTACATGTAATAGACCAACAATTACAAAAACTTGAAATACAAACATCAAGATTCAAAATAGGAAGCACAAAAGAAAGAATCAGAGCTCAAGTGGAGTAGACTTCACTAATCTTTCACGAGTTAGCACTGGAAACGTTGTTCCTTGCACTCGGTCTACAAGCTCACCACCAACAACTTCAATGACCTTCCTCGTAGGACTTACCTCTCCATTTCTTGAGCACCAGACAGAAATGTGCGCTGATCAAAAGATTCCCTTTATTGAGCTGAATAAGGTTCTCTAAAGCAACAAGCCGAGATAACCACTCTACAAGCAAGATTTGAGTAAAAACTCTCTTCCTCACAAACCCTAACCGAAGGAAATTTCAAGAGAAAATCAGAGATAAGAGAGAAAAGATATTAGTGTATCAGAATGCCACGTAATGCCTAGTCATTATACAGCTATCGACTATTAAGCCATCACAAGCCCAAAATAGTAGTGTTTTGCCTTGTGTTGTTTATTCACCAACAAACCTGATAACAGATCACATGGGCCTCGAGTAATAAGCATACAACCAAATTTCATCATTGGCCCAATACCAGCAATTAAAAAATCCAAAAACAATATACATCATATAATGAGCAGATATATTAGAGACCATGTTTAGGAAATAACATTCACATTTATCAAGTCATACAAACTTTTGTGGCATGTTCTTAAGTTGAACAAAGCTTTAAGGAGGTATTGCCTCCATTTGGCGATGGTGGGAATGACTACGTGCATTTCGCTTATGTAAGTGGATTTTGACTTCATGGACCCTGAGAGTTTGTCTTTATATATATATATATATATATATATATATATATATATATATATATATGGATATCAATTTTCCTGTATAGGAGAGGAAAATCTTTTAATGTTAACCCTTCGAGATACGTGCTATATTTTAAAGAGTGGGGCCGCCAGAACATTGTATCTACAATTGGAGGTCACTTCTCCTGCTGCATGAGAAGAAGATTTCCCATATATATGTATCAAGTCACTTGAGATATATTTATCTCTGGTCACCCTAAAACTACGTCATTTTATTTATTTATTTTCTTATATTAATTGATTCACCTTTGAATGGTTATGATTCCCTTTTTCTCTCTATTCCTTCATCACTATTAATCCATTTTTGTTCAAGGATCCCAATTACAACTATCATCGGGAAAACATCCAAGAACTATTGTTCAAGGATCCCGGCACTGGGCAAACATCCAAGAATATCCCAACAAGGATTATTATGTAAGGATCCCATCATATAACTCCTGAGATATTCCTAAAGTGTTAACAACTCTAAGGCACCGCGCTAACCGGAACTCCCTAACTAGAGTCTTATCTGGTGGAAGTCCATATAATATCTATCTACTGGCAAAGATACTAGTATATAAAAATATATACCTGACAAGAATACAGGTAAAAATTCATGATCATACTCTATCACACATTATCAAAGATCACAAATCAAACCATTCGCAAAGGACATGGCAAAGCACACAAAGAGACTAACCCTAGAACACACCGAAGTTTACCTATAACAAGTTCCACAACCAAGTTCAGCAACCAACAGAGAGAAACTTCCAAAGTTTAATCCTCCAAGATTGGATCAAAGAGAGTCCACCTACAATGATCATATCATAATATGTTTAATCACATGCTTGAGAATACAAGCAAACATAAACAACAACTCTCAAAAAAACCTTAGCTCACATCCATTAAGTCCCCAAAGTATTACTAATTGCTCTTTAATTTCAACAAACCAATTCCATCACTTGAATAACCTTATCAATCAAATCACCAATACATTTACACATCTTCCATCAAGCCACAACACAATTTACATCATTTTTCCTTATTTTCTTCAACATGGCTGTAACAGCCCGTTACGTACCGGTATTGTTAACATTGATTATGATATTAAGCGCAGTTACAATCACGTCAGTTTATTTAAAAATACGAGTAACTTTTTCCTTGTACACACAATGCATAATGAATTCCTCTCACCTATGTCTAATCAATACCACCTCGTTATGGATTTAAATTCCATATTTCAATATATCTCAAATTAACACATCACTAGCATAATCATTCCAAGTGGTCAAATCCTTTAGGATTAGATATCAAATATTCCATTTGTTTCTCTACATTAACCATCTCAATTTATTCAAGTGTACGCCCTCCATCAGGGACTTATAACTTTCTAATCAAACATCAAAATATTCAAGCTCGTACCTAAGCATACCTGTTCACATTTTCTAATAATTCATCAGGTTCCAAGTCACTCACCGTAATGAAGTCAAATCACTAAGTTCACTTGTACATAATTATTTTAACTAACTCCACATATATAGGGAAGGTTTACCAACACTATCTTCCTGATTTTAACCCATCTTATTTATCTTTACTAACCATAATACCACAAAATCCACCTATGATAGCATTCTACATAAAAACGTTAGATACAACATCCAAATTATTCTCATTAAGTCCTCAACTATATATAATTTTCTTACAGTCATCTCTGTCTATGGAGCAGTTAACACTATAACCACAACATCAGGCTAAGGATTTGCATTAGATGCTCTAGGATTTCCACGCAGGCTTCTTATGATGACCACACATATAACACAAAGGAATGAGTTGATCAGACCCATACTAAGGAATCATATATGCTATAATCAATAAGAGTCTACATACAACTATACAACACTTAACACAATCATACAACAATTAGAGTTCCCTAGTAAACTGCTCTGATACCATTGATTATGATATTAAGCGCAGTTACAATCACAACAGTTTAATTTATAAGTTGTTGCCCTATTTTGTTTAGAGTCTGTGCAGAGTTTTGAGGGATCAACTTACGGAGAGCGTATCTGGAGTTATAGAACTCTAAATGAGGCGTGTGATACCTTGTTGGAAAGGTAATTGAGTTTATTTTAACATACTAAAAGATAGTAAACTAATAATGTGTGAATCACGTCGAATAGTCAAAGGACAGAAGCATGTTCAGTGTTAGGAAAAGTGAAAAAGCAAGATTTATGCTAAGTTAGTTTATAGGAACCTCTTAGCAACTTAAAATAAATATTGTATGATATTTAAGCATGTGTAATGTATGATCACAATTTATATCATTACGTTTTATATTGTTTTCAAATGCTTACGTAATAAAAAGGAAAAAGTTACTCGTATTTTTAAATAAACTGCTGCGATTGTAACTGCGCTTAATATCATAATCAATGTTAACAATACCGGTACGTAACAGCCTGTTACAATGGCCGAATTGATACATAATGTAATCAAATGATTTTTCAACAATTCACAAGCTTAAAACTCTTATAAAACTCCACAATTAATAATTCAAACAACCACCAATCAATTACATCATCAATCAAAGACTTCCTTCACAAATTATCATTTTTATATCCTTGAAAATTTGTCTGAGTGTTGGAACCAAAATCACTTAAATTTTTATTGTATTTCTACCGTTTATTTATCCATACGAACAATAAATTCCAAAAAGAAATACCCATAAAACCTCTTCAACCATGCTCACCATTATACACACATATTATGTCCAAAATTTCGATCCAAAGAAAATACTAAGTGAAATTGAGAAATCTTACCACCAATGGGTTCCTAAGCTTTCAAATATCAATATATAAGCTTCCAAGTAACAAAAACTACCAACAATGGCTACACTAACACCAAGGAACCGCCACCTTCAAGATCTTGGATCTCCTCACACACTTTCTTTCTCAAGAAATTCTTTTAAGGTTTTTGATCACCAAGAGATTCCAGGTATTTTTCATGTTGTAACTTTCTTGATTCAGTGTAAAAATAAAAAATTGAAAACCTAAGCTCACCAACTGTGGAGGTTTCGGCCAAGCATGCTAAAGGAGGAAGAAGATGAGCCAAATGACTAATTACAAGAGTATTTAAAGCCTAGCCACTTTATTTGACTTTTTACAAAAGTTATAAAAATATTTAAATTCAATTTATTTAATTAATCTTCTTGAAATCTCAATTAATTTCAAGACTTAGGAATTTTCATAAATTCAAGATGCATAATTATAGTTTAATTATGTCACAATACAGTGTTAAAAAGACCCAGACAATTTTTGCATAATTCCACTTTTGCCCCTATTCACAAACTTATTGTATTTTTTCAAAAACATCAAAAAATTTCAAATAATTCAAATAATTATCTCTCTTGGTTCTAAACACTTCTTTCAACATATATCCATTCCCAAAATATATTTATGATTTTTGAGTCTCTCGGTAAAATTATTTTGCAGTATTTTATCCGCTAAAAATCATTATTCATCAATTTTCCAGAAAAGTGTCTATCCACTTCCAAATTTCATTCTGAATCCAAATTCAACATTATTTTCACCAAATAATGTCTAATTATATCATTTCATAATTTTAGGGTTCATAAATTGTCAAATTATCATTTTGCCCTTCGAGTGTATTTCTACCCGTAATTCACAATTTCCACCAATTAAGCCCTCTAATCCACAATTCAATCATAATAATACATTTTTAATTATATAGGGTGTTATACCAAGGGTACCTCAAACTTGTAAAATGTCAAATTGTGTAGTTATGCTTTGTTGGTTTATGGGAATCACTTACCAACTTTAAATCCATATCATATGATGTTAAACTAGAGTATTTATGTTTCCTCAATAGTTTTGAGTTACAATCATAGTTTGTAAAATGTTTAATACAGATGTTTTAAAATTGCAAGATTTATTGTAATCAGTATTAAAAAGAAAAAAATTTCCCGTATTTTTAAATGAACTGATGTGATTGTACTTGCACTTAATATCATAATTTATGATAACATAACCGGATGCATATGGGGTGTTACATAAAGAGGCTCTCTACATCTGTTTTGATTGATTGGACTACTGTAATTTTTTTTTACAATTGGAGTAATCCTGAAGGTGTTTAGGTTGAGTTTGATCAAGGTTGATCAAAGATCTTGTAAAATTTCAGCTATAAATTAGTTTTTCAAGCACCGGTTGGAAGCTATGAACATAGTGAAACATCGACCTCAATCTGAATGTAGCTCTCTAGTGGTTTGAGAGTAAATCAGGATAAATTATGGTATTTTCTCTTCTTTTCCCTATTATTTTTAGTTTCCGCTGTTATATCTTTGTTTTATATGTTATCTACAACGTATTGAATCTAATTTTGGGTTGGGAAGATATTGATTTCTAACATACCACGTTTTGGGGAGTTTTCTTGAAAAAATGGTTTGAAATTATTTGTTTCTTGCATTGAAAGTTAACCATAATTCACCTCTCTTCTTGTGGTGTGTTTAGCCATTTTTTTCTTTACAATATATTCTCGTTAGGTGGAAATCAATTCTCAACCATATTGAGTTAGGAATTTCGATTAAACTCATTCATTTTCCATCCAAATATGTTAATAACACTTGGAAACATAAAAATGACTTTTCGACAAATGTTTACAAGATTAAAACATGTTGAAACATATTTCATCTTTATTTCAGAGATTTATCCAAAGATCTCATGCACTTTGAAGATATTTTGAGCTCTTGCTTGTAATTCAACATATACACTTACATGTAAGTCTAAGTCTTGTAGATATTTCTTAAGGGTATTCGACAATCTAAGACTTATAGATATACTTCTCAAAGGGTATTGAACTTAACTTCTTACGTTGATTCTTGGATCTTGATCTTGACTTGTTAGATTTGCCAATAGTTGACACTTTGATAGATTCTTGGTTGGTTCACTTCAACACAACCATAATGTGCTTTGTAATGTCCCACATCGGTTGGAGAGGGGAACGAAGCATGCCTTTTAAGGGTGTGGATACCTCTTCTAGTGTGAGGCCTTTTGTGGGGTGTCCCAAGAAACAAAACCGTGAGCCCGAGGGCAAAGCGGACAATATCACGCTACAGGGTTTGGGGCTGTTACATTTGGTATCAGAGCCTGGCCCTGGACCGGTGTGTACAGCGGGGACGCTGTATTCCCAGTGGGGGAGGATGTAATGTCCCACATCGGTTGGAGAGGGGAACGAAGCATGCCTTTTAAGGGTGTGGATACCTCTTCTAGTGTGAGGCCTTTTGTGGGGTGTCCCAAGAAACAAAACCGTGAGCCCGAGGGCAAAGCGGACAATATCACGCTACAGGGTTTGGGGTTGTTACATGCTTGCTCTTGTTCCTCAAGACTCATCTTATTATTGCTAAGGGTTTTATTCTTTTATTGCTTCTAGTTCATTGATCTTGATCATTTGCATTACTTAAAGCTTATCTATGTTGTTACCCCCTTGTCATTTCATTGTTCTTCTTGTGTGGCTCTATATACATCTATTCAATATTCACATATAGTTGATGTGTTTTTTTTTTTATCAAGCTCCTCTCTATTTGTTACTGTCATTTTGTTATCATCAAAATATATCTTTTATCTACGCTTTCTTTTTCACTTCCTTTCACTTTGAAGTGGTTCATAATATTCTAGGAACATGTAATTGGCTCTTAGAAAGAATTATAAGATTACTACATGTTTATCAACATTTTCCATCTATCTTTAAACAATTTACCCCAAGATTTCATAAACTTTGATCTCATAAAATGCAATTTAACATATACCCTTACAATTAATTCTAAGTCCAAAATATACAATTTACATAAGGTTTTGGATATAGCTTCATCCCTTGAGTCTTGGATATGGGTTCTTCGCTTGAGCTTGATGCTTTGACTTCTTTATTTTGCAATCGCTTGATACTTTGTTGGATATGCTATTCTTTTACGATGCCTTGTGACATTAAGCTTCTCTTAAAGATTGTCCATATTTTGTTGCCTTTGATATTGGCTTTACTCTTCAAATGCTTCCTTCTTACTCTTGATCCATTGCTAACTTTCTTCAAAGTTCATCCACCTTTTTTACCACTTTGATAAGTCTTCCATGTTCTTGTGTGGCTCCATACATATCTCTATTCTTCACACCCGGTTCATGTTTTTTGCTCTTAATCATATCTTTTATCTTTATGTTGTTGCATCATTAATACATATCTTGTATGAACCAGGGTTATCTCATAACTATATAGGAGTGGAATTGACAAAAAAGACATATTGAGTTGGTTATAATCAATATTAATAAGGCATAGTATAGCCAATCATTAGATGTTTAATACCACATTTGCGCCCTAAAGATAGAGAACACATAGATAACTTGGCTTTTGATTCATTTTAGGTTGAGGTTTCAGGATGAGGGTGGGGATCATGATCATCTTTAAAATTTTCTAAGTACAGAAGAGTTTAACACCATTTGCACTTGTGTCTAGGTATAAACCTTTCAACATAGTAATAGCAAAAGCCTTTTTCTCGACAGACTTGCATTTTCAGATGAATAAGTCTCTTGGTTATTTGAAGGTTTGGAGAATGGTAAAGGTAGAATTATGGCATTTGATCATAGGTTAGCGAATTGTTTTGGGAACCCTTGGGTGAGGGAGATGTCCAAATGCAAACTACTCTACACATACCCAGACTAGTGCAAAAGCCAAGTGAAAGCCTACTAGCTTTTGTGTTAGCACAATAATTTTGTTATGGGGTTTTGATCTAGAAATAATCATACTTAATATTAAAGAGGTTGAAATCCCTATATATCGATTAGCAAAGTCCTCAAAAAAGGATTGATAATTCAAGACATAGCTAATCTAGGTTAAATTAGCTAAGTTACTTGTAGGGTCCTGAAATTTAGTGGGACCAAAATGGTAATTAAGGACTAAATATAATACATTCCTTGAAGAGTCCCTGAAACCAACAAAATTTTGGGAGAATCCCGTTAATAATGATGAAAGTATCATTCCACTATAAAAATCTAATCCATTGGATCTCCGGAAGAAAACAACAAGAAATCAAGGCGAATATTGCATGAACAAAACACATCTTATGCATTGATGACATCATGTTGGGTGGTGAAATTGAATGTTGGTACATTTCCTATGATACTTTATTACGTTTTTCGAAAAATTTGAGCATATGCATCACCTTTTGATGGAAATCGATAAGCTGGTGGTCTAGGTTTTGATTGACCTAATCATGAACTAGATCTATAACCTGGGGTGTTTATTGTGACAGATCTTGGATCCAGTGCTGTATATCCAACTTTCTCGTATTCTTAGTAATTAAGAAGAGCAAGTGAAGAAAGTAGGAATGGGAAAAGACTAGAGAGAAGAAAGAGAAAAAATGATAGAAGAAACGAAAGTAAGGAGTGAAAATACCAAAATGCAGTGAAATTCGGGATATGCGAGAACGAATAGGAGGAATTGGGAAAGATAAAAGGTAGACAATAATGAAATGGAAAAGAGAAAATGTGATAATAACTATTAATGGCCATTTCTCTACATTCTAGAAAACAACCAAATTATAGGTTGATTTTGTCATATGGCAGAGCAAAAAAATGAGGGGCGTTTCTATGACGCCCCATGTTAACAATAGAGCACTATACTTATATGGTAAATATAAAAGACAAGATACAATCGTATAAACACAACATGATTGAAGTCGTCAATTTAAAAGAGCGTTTCAACCTTTCAGGCATTAAAGGTTTATCACATAGCTTATAAGTCAGCAAATGACCCCTTAAAATATATATAATTTAGCAAGATTCATCTAATACAACTCAAATAAGAGATTCATATAAGATTTACTATGCTTCCAAAATTCTTAGCATACAAGCAACCAAGAAATGCATTATCCACGGTGAGCATATTCACATATTATTGTGTCCACTACCTTGACTTTTTTGACGTTAAATAAAATCTTAACAGAGTCAGATGTGAATCCACATAAATTCAAGGAAAAATAATTATTTCTTTTCACAATTTGGTTGTGTGTCTCTACACATTAAGGTTAGAAAATAACACTCAACTGTTCAAGAACACAACCATTTAGGAAAATTATAACATAACTAATATTGTATTGTATGGTCATGCAATCCATCATCTACAAAGCTACTATTGTATGTGTAACTATAACATATATACAGTATGGTCTTAAGACCCATTACCTATAAGTTATTGTATGTGCAGTCACTTGCAATAGTTGACTTGTATGTGAATTGAAATCAACCACGACAAAGCGTTCCTTGAATGTCAACTACTAGAATATTCTAACAATGCTTGAAATATAAAGACCAATGATAATGTAACACCCCTTCTGCAGCCAGTGCATTAACATACAAATGGTATTTAAAGCGCAACTTGCAATAATTAATCGTGGAAGCAATATATTGTTTTTAATTTAAATACTCAATGCTAATCCTCATGGTGGATTAACTTTTCCTTTTGAAAACAATCCTTATGTAATTGCAATGCTAAAATAAATCTAGAATAACTCGTACTCATAAATAACAATTCAAATGCACCCATAACACATGGTGCTACAATACAAATACTCAAGTCAACAAATAACAGATTATTTACTAGTGGCATAGACAACCCCTATGCTCACATCAAATAAAACCATAATCCATCAAGTCTAGTCATAATAAAGTCTCATCATGGAAGAATGAATAATCATAATATGCATGACACATAACAATAATGAAATCTCTATGCTAGCCTCTTGCCTCTATCAGTGTCCGTCTCACGAACATCATCTCCTGAAAATGTGCTCCAAAAAGAGGTGAGATTTTTAACAGAAATCTCAATAAGACAAGGGGTACTCAAGGAATCTTCCTCCCTAAGCTCACTTACAGATATAATATAAGTTCTAAAACAGTGTAGAAAGTATATAAAGAAACATAATAATAACAAGATAAGGGGAATGGCTATATCAGGCCATTTATAGCAGTAAACAATGCAGTATATAAAATGAGTGCACAATACACTATCATCATGGTAAAATAATTTGATCATCATATAATCATATATCTCAGTATATATCATGTGATGTATGCAAGTGTGGTTCAACTGCCCATGGAACATGATAGGATTTACACACGTCTGCGACCTATCTAAACATAAGGTTCACAACCTTATGCCTTACACACCAGGGTCGCAGCCTGATCATGTAATTAATCAACATCACATCCATATATTACATCAACAAATATATCCACATATATAAGATGAATATCAATTATCTTACACACCAGGGTCGCAACCTAATCGTGTAAGTAATCAACATCACATCTATACATTACATCAACAAGTATACCCATATATATCAGATAAATATCAAGGCATGAATATTTTCAGAAAAGCATATCATGCACATCAGACCATCCTCCCATGGAATTTGGTGGAACAAAAAATGGATAAATCTGAGGACCAAAAGCTTACCTGTCAAGCTAAACCCTCCATCAACGACTCAGTGTCCAAAGGGTTACAAGTAATAATAGTGTCCAACAATGTTATAGATCTGTTTTCATAACATTCATACCATCAATACACATATCCTAGCTTTTCATATTAAAAGGAACATTATTTCCTTTTTGTTTTGCTTACTGCAGGCTTCTCCCAAAGCCCTAAGCACACACTGTCTTTACCATTTTTAAAATTGCAGTTGCAAATCTTTACCAAAAATTCTAAAATTTTAATATGTTAAACTAGACATCTCAATCTTTCCAACAACATATTTTATGTCTCATTTGGAGTTGTATAACTCCAGTTATGTTTTTCTCAAAGTGACTGCTGCAAACTAAATTTCCATCAACCAAGTCGCTAATTAAAACTAACACTGTTATCAAACCACTTATCCAATGGCTGTGAAATTTTATAGAGTTATATCTCTATGTGTTAGCTTCACATAGGTCCAAACCTTACTCAATTTGGAGCTCTGTAGCTCGAGATATCGCAATTTTACCAAAGTATTGCGTAGTTGTAACATTTGCACTAGGCAATCGATTATCATACAGGGGGTAACCGATTACCCTTCACGGTAATCGATTACCACTCTAAGGTAATCAATTACCACCTGTGCAGAAACACCAAAATGCATATTTTTCTGCATAATTCGAGTTTCAATGGCCTCCCAAGGTTCCCATCTTCGATTTACCAACAAACAGAAGTTCAAACTACTATATTACACTTAAATTAACAACCTTTTACTTGAATCATCAAAGTTTCCCTTTTTAAAAGACTCAAAAAAAGCTTTGCTCATGAATTTACAAAGGAAATGATGATAGGTTACCTTAGGGCTTTCAAAAACAAATAAATGAGGGAACTTTGAGGGCTTTGAAGATGCTCTAAGCTACTGCCCATATGGTGCACGAAAATCACAAGGAAAGGTTGGTTCTTCCTCTTCAAGTTTGGTTCCTCGAAGCTCCCAAGTGTGGAAAATAGCTCTCAACCAAGAAGAAATATGGTGGCTTTCTACCCTTGCCCCAAAAAAGAAATTAAATTGCCCAAGTAGTGTTTTTCTTCAACAAAACTCAAGCATAAAAAGGACTTATGATGATTCTATGACATTATTCCTAGAAAGATGAAGACTTGATGTTATTTGGTGAGAAAGTCACAAGCTTTTGGAAGGAAGACAATGGCATAATGAAGAACCCAACATGGCAGCCATGAAGATCAGCATTGGGGTCTGAAAAATGACCTAGGATTTAGTGCCCTTAGCTACATATAGGTGCACTCACTTAAACTAACAGTATTAGTTTAATTTTTCGCTCTTCGTTTAACTCTAAAATTTTATATTCTTAACCTAGACATTTTTCTAGAAATTATCATATTTTTATTATAATTTTTTGAAACACTTTACCGATACGCATTTTACACATAGCCGGTGTTATTCGGACATCACCGCTCATTATCTTTACTCCAAAATTGATATCCTTGACCTCGATATTTTTCTAAAAATATTTGTATTTTTATTATAATTTTTCGGAATACTTCACCAGTACACATTTATACCGTGAAGCAGAACTAGTATCCGCAATTTTCCTCAGAAAAGAGATTTAAGCGTTATTTGATCTTCTCGATAATTATTCTAATCTTTCTATATCTATCCAAAGTCAATTATAGAATTATTTTTTAAACTCATAATTAAATTATTTAAATTCTTAATTTAACGGTGCCGGTTCTTACAGATAACATGTATAAAACCATCACGATGTATTACAATATAAATTTCAAGGCATATACATAATTTATGATAGTTTAAATGATAAAAAAAAAGTTTGCCATTGTTCACATATCAAGATACACATTATTCATATATCCGGATACGCACTGGTCACATATCTGGATACTCACTATTCACATATCGGATATGCACTATTCACATATACGGATATCCCTTGACATATATCGAGAGTAAAACACCAAATTTATGTCCAAAGTTCACAAGGGTCCCATAACTTGAAATCTTTACTCATAACCACATTACTACACTCCTAAAATCTTATGAAAGTACGAAAATTCATACTATTACCATATAAAAACAAGTTTCTAGGATTTTGATTCACGATTGTTCATACCCACATGCATGTATAATCTTTTTGCTTATAAATACCATTCAAAATATAAGCACTCTTACTTTGTTCAACATGCACAAACATTCAACATAAGGTCAAATTTTATAATAAACAGAAAGAGGGGATTTTCTCTTGAGCTTATAGTAGAATGGATTGTTGATTCTAGACCTTGCTCTCCAAGAGTTCCTTAATACGCACTGGAAACTTTTGAATTTGAAAAGAAATCCAGTCCTAAGTTTTTTCCACAACTATAGTAGAAAAGAAAAGAGAAAGTAGTATTGTGGTTATTTGCCAAGGACTTAACGCATGCTGATAAGAGTTTTGTAGCAAGAGGGTTTTAGGTGCAGCGTTTTGCTGAGATAGAAAATAGATGGAAGAGGTGAGAGATCAAGTGCCCAGAGTGTGAGGTCCTTGAGGGATGGTCAGAAGTTATGTAGGGGAGGACATGATCGTTGCAGGGTGAGGGAAAGTTTCTGACTTGATGAGATTGGGCTAGAGGGAAAAAGACAAAAATATCCTTCTTGGATGGGTTGTGGAAAATCAGGAAAAAAAAAATAAATACCCTTTTTTGGTCCTCAACAAATTTTACTATGCCCGCTTTAGTCCTTAGCAAATAAAAAGGCGCATCGTGTTCCCTAAGAAATTCAAAATGGACTCATTTTAGTCCTTTTAGGGACTAATATGGGTCTTTTTTGAATTTGTGAGGGACCACGATTTCAACTAAATGGGTCCATTTTGAATTTCTTAGGGACCACGATGGGCCTTTTTATTGCTAGGGATTAAAATATCGTGAAATTTGCTGAGGACCAAAAAGAAATTTTACTCTAAATAAAATGGAAAGAAGAAATACATAATAAATAATCAAATAAAATTAGTTTAGGGGATTTAGTATTAAGGTAGGATTTTTTTTAAATGGAAAATTATTATTTATCATTGACATAAAATCATTCATGATTTTTAATATTTATTTGACTTAATGAATTTAATATTAATTTTTAATTTAATGCTAATTTAATCTCAACTTAGCAAATTTGGTTAATGTAATGCCTTCTTCCCGACATTTATTCACTAAACGTAGCCACCAAATAGACTCATTCAATTATATGTAAAGTTCGTTATTAAGCCAACGCGGTCAGTTTTGATCAAATTAAGTGCCTGCTTGAATTCTTTTTTTTTTTTAGCTAGAAATTACTTATAAGCATAAGCTAGGTCAAACAGGTTTTGAGAAAAGCTCTTATAATTAAAAACTCTTTTTTTTATAATGAAGAAAAAAGCTGAAAACTAAGTGCCTGTTTGGATTATCTCTTTTTTAAGCTAGAAGCTACTTATAAGCATAAGTTAGGTCAAACAGGTTTTGAGAAAAGTTCTTATAATGAAAAGCTCTTCTTTTTATAATGAAGAAAAAAGCTGAAAACTAAAAGTTCCTAGGATGAGCTTTTTTTTAAGCTCTTATCTGTTTTTCTTGAATTGTGTGCTTTTTTTAAAATGAAGAGTGATAAAGATGGTGAGAGAGATAATTTTCTTGAAATATGTGCTTTTAAGTAATTTTTAAGCTAAGTTTTTTATGTAATTTACAAACAGCTTTTAACTTCTTTTTTTAAGCTCTTTCTTTTAACTTTAGCTTATAAGTAGCTTCTAGCTTAAAAATAAAAGGATCCAAACATGCTTTGGTACAAGTTATAGAAAGTGAGTAATTTGTTAATATTTTTTTAAATAAGGCTAATTTGGTCAATCAGCCTCAAATTACGTTCAGAAGAAAAACAACTAAATTTACAAAACAACCCTTAAAAGTAAACTTATTTTCTTAACAAGGAAAGGAAAAATTGGGCATAACACATAGCTCCTAATAGTTCCGAGTAGGCATGTTCGCATCTGTTGCGGCCTTTCTGTTTTGGACTGAATCCCATGGGCTGGGTTTAGTAACTTGTGCCGCAACATTTTTTTTATTTTTTTTATTAATCATTATATCAGAGGTTTTTGAATTTGGGTTAAGAAAAACAATTATCAAATATATATTGGAAGGGGAATTAATTTGGCAAGATAGATTTTTCCTCCTTATGAGAAAGGTACCTATTCTAGCAAATCATAGCGTTGACCCTAGAACTTCTTTTTTCGAATTAATTAACCAACACATGATTCAAAGTTTTCGATTTAGCTTTAATGGTTATGAAATTCTTTTAGGTTGGTGACACTTCAGTTTTAGGATCTTTGTTTTGTTGTTAAACATTTTAGCTGAGATTGTTACTTTTCTCTATGAGTAGAAGATAGGCTATAGGTTCTGCCTAACTTTCTTATATTTTCTGCCTAACTCTTCAGTGATGCATTAAAGTAGAGACAAATTTTGCTAATTTCACGAGTATGCAACTATTGACATATTTTATTAAACAATTTCTTCGTTAAAAAATTAATAATAATAATAATTTGATTATACATTCAAAATAAAATTAATTGATTAGATTTTTTGAAGATATTTCAATTGGTTTATTACTTCTCGACTAATTCGATTTTCGAGGCAGGTCTCATGATGAAAACTTTAAATCCTTCTCAAAGATAATATTAAGAAGGATCGAACACATGTTCTTACCTCACTTGTTCAGTTCTCTAACGTCAACTGAACTACCAACATTTGATAATTGAATTAAATATATATATATATATATATATATATATATATATATGTATATATATATATATAGCGAGAGAGATTGGAATGTACCGAAAATAATAAGCGAGGAGTATTTTACTACAAAATGCTAATAATAATAAATCATAGGTAGTTGTTATGCAAATTTATGAATTATCATCTTCATTTTTTATATTGTTTAAATAACATTGATCTCCATAGGGAAAAAAAACGATAACTAGTAAAATAACTAAAAGCCGTGCCTACTATATAAACCTCCTTAAAAATAAAATAAAATAAAATAGCATAGCATCTTTTCTTAAAACTTAAAAGAGATATGAATTGTTAATGGCTATCTGGTTTCTCTTACAGACTTGGTCATTGTAATGCTATTATAGCAGAATTATGGGGTATCTTGAGAGGCATTCAAATGGTTTGGGACAATGGCCGGAGGAAATTAGTTATTGAAAGTGACTCTTCAACACGGAGTAAGCCAGTATGTGAGTATCATATTGTTACTCGTATACGGGCTTGGATGAATAGAGAGTGATCTGTTGTTATTAAACATTCGTACGGAGAAAGAAATTGTTATACGGAGAGAAAGAAATTGTTATACGGATTGGTTGTCTAATTTCCTTTTGTTGAATCCGGAGTTAGAGGAATTTTGTATTTTTTCTTCCCCATCCAGGGATTTATTTCTTGTATTTAGCGAATTTGGGTGGTTTTGATAGAACTCGGTGTATTAGGCCTAGTTAGCCTTTTCTTGTGGGTTTTTTTTTACCCCTTTAGGGTACCAAAAAAAAAAGAGATATGAATTATATACCCTGAATTTTAAAATTGACTCCGTGAATTTAAAAAAAATTCTTATTTAGTTCTTCAACTGTTATTTTATTAATTTATCCTTCCGTTTAGTTATTGTTAACCCAATAACGAACTTATGAAGTGGTACAATCCTAAAATTCTATTAGTATAATATCGCATCGATCATCCATTACATTATTCATTAATATTTTTTTACGTATAGTTTAACTCTTAAAAATAAGCGAATAAAATCTGAAAATAAGTACATATAATATATAATAACCAAAATCAAAAATATATTATATATAAACAATTAAACATTGAACTAAGTGTTTATTTTCATATTTATTTATTTTTTAAATTTTATATTAAAAATACTAAGAATAATATTTAAACTAATATTTATAATATTCATATATATTATCTATCAAAATTTGGTTATTCATTTAATTCAATTTTATTATAACTAATGATTATCATTAATATAATTATTTATTACTATCTAATAAATATTTATTAATCATATATATCTTATTAATATTGACAAATGAATACAACTAAAAAAAAAATCAAATAAGTTAACATCCTAAAATTCGAGATTATATAATAAATTAATATTGAATTAAAATTACGAATAATACAAATTTAATATTTTAATTGTTTAAAATGAGATATTTTTTATTATATATTGCATATCACATACGACGTTTATTTTTTTCTAATTATGAAAATACATATGAAATAAGAATTTTAATAAAAAAATTTAATGACCAATCAGAATACTGTACAAATGAAAGGTTAAGATGCCCCTTTCCCCTACCAAAAAAAAGAAAGAAAAAAAAAGAAGAAAGGTTAGGATGATGATAGGTCTTAATTCTATTATTGGGTTAACGAGAATTTAAGAGAAGAATCAATGAGTGTAGTAATCATTGTTTAGGGATTGAGTAGACAAAATTTAAAATTCAAGGTATCAAATTGTAGGGAAAAAAATCAAAGTAATACATAAAATTTTCCTTTTTTAAAAAAATAGACCATCAAGGTATCAAATTTTTAGGCACGCAGCCTACCGCCGTGATCGTCTTGACAACGCGGTCACACCGGCATCAGTCGCTCCCTCGGAAGACCACCCACGTGCTCTCACGCGCGCGTGCAAGTTTCAGCACCCTCCTGCAACAGGCGGCGCGTGGAGCCTCCGTTCCGGTTGGTTGCGATTTTTTCGTCTTGCTGAGACGATTCTGGATCCGGTCTTGTTTTTCTGTTTCGACATCTTTTTGCGTTGACGCACAGATCCCTCTTCTACCGGTTAGTTCTGTGATCTATTCTTTCAGTTTTTTTTTATTATGGACCCTCTTGTCTCCAATGTTCCTGGTTCTGGGACTCTGGCTGGACAAAAGTCGGAGTCTACTATTTTTTCCAATTATATCCTTGCTCCGTTGAGTGTGGATAAATTGGATGGGTCCAACTATGACACTTGGTCTTCCGATCTGCGGCTTTGGTTGGATGGGCAGAATTATACATCCCATCTCACCACTAAGGCTGAATCTGTGGCGGAAAAGGAGCGCACACGGTGGAAGATGATTGATGCTCAGTTGTGTAGTCTCATTAAAGCTACTCTTCATCCATCTATCAAGCAGATCTTTCGACCTGCTGTTACTTGTGAAACTATTTGGAGTCAGGCAAAAGCATTTGTGACTTGGTGGTCTGAGAAGCAAACATCAGGTCCTACTGCATCCATTGCTCCCACTGGTAATTCTTTTGCTGGCATATCTCAGTTTCACTCTATTGGCCCTTGGACTCTAGATTCTGGGGCTTCTGATCACATTTCTGGTAATAAGTCCTTATTCACTTCCCTTTGTTCTACTGGTTCTTTTTCCACTATTACTATGGCCAATGGGTCTCTGGTCCAATCAAGGGGGATTGGCACGGTTCTTCTTTTACCCAATTTATCTCTGGATCATATTCTATATGTTCCCGATTCTCCTTTTAACTTACTTTCTGTTAGTCGGTTGACCAAATCCATTGACTGTGTTGTTTCTTTTACTAAAACCCCTGTCATCTTTCAGGATCAGAGTTCGGGGAAGGAGATTACCAAAGGATATGAGTCTCAGGGCCTCTATCAACTAGTTCCCTCTTCTTTAGCCTGCTCCACTATGGATTCTCCTCTTACTATCCATGCTCGTCTGGGCCATCCTAGTCTTGCAAAGCTTCAGAAGATGGTTCCCCATTTATCATCTCTTTCTACTTTAAATTGTGAGTCTTGTCAGTTTGGGAAACATACTCGTAGTACGTTTCCGAGTCGTCTTAGTCGTCAAGCTGTTTCTCCTTTTTCTGTGGTCCACTTTGATGTTTGGGGACCAAGTCATCATTCTTCCACTTTGGGTTTTAAGTACTTTGTTACTTTTATTGATGATTATTCCAGATGTACTTGGTTATTTTTAATGAAAAAGCGGTCTGAGTTGTTTTCTATTTTTCAGTTATTTTATAACGAAATAAAAACTCAATTTGGTATTCCTATTCGTACTTTTCGTGGTGATAATGCATGTGAGTACTTATCTCATCAATTTCAACAATTCTTTTCATCTCATGGCATTCTTCATCAAACATCTTGCCCTCATACACCTCAACAAAATGGTGTAGCCGAGCGCAAGAATCGCCATCTGGTTGAAACCACTCGTGCCTTGTTAATTGATGGTAATGTTCCATACACATTCTGGGGTGATGCTATACTTACTGCATGCTATCTCATTAATCGCATGCCATCATCTGTTCTCAATCATAAGGTACCTCACTCTATTTTATTTCCCATCAAGCTTTATATCCTTTAACTCCACATGTGTTTGGTTCTACGTGTTTTGTTAATCATCTTGGTCCAGGTTTGGATAAATTAGCTCCCAAGTCTCATAAATGTGTTTTTCTGGGTTATCCTCGGTCTTAGAAGGGTTACCGTTGCTACTCTCCCACTTTACGTCGATACTTTATCTCAGCGGATGTCTCCTTTTTTGAATCAATTCCCTTTTTTGGATCCTCTACTACTCTTGTGGATACTGATTCTGTACAGTCGTCCTTCCCAGGTGACCTTCTTTACCTTCCGTCTTTACCCGTCCATGTTTCTGACTCTCCTTCTATCATCTCTTCTGCTGATAAGATCGAGCATAGCTCGTCAGATGTATCTGTGGACTCACATTCAACTGCATCTCCTCCCACAGCTTCGGTCCCACCTTCGAATAGTGACCTTCCCATTGCTCTTCGTAAGGGTACTCGTGATACTCGCCCTCCGGCTAGGTATACAGTCAATATTAGTTATCATCGTCTTTCTCCATCATATTTTGCTTGCCTTTCCTCTTTGTCCTCTATATCTGTTCCTAAGACCACAGGTGATGCACTTTCACATTCAAGATGAAGACAAGCTATGATTGATGAAATGAGTGCTCTTCATCATAATGGCACATGGGACCTGGTGCCTCTTCCTTCTGGAAAATCTGTGGTTGGTTGCAGATGAATTTATGCTGTTAAGGTTGGACCTGATGGTCAAGTGGATCGTCTTAAAGCTCGCTTGGTGGCGAAGGGTTTCACTCAGGTCTTTGGCTTGGATTTTATTGATACCTTTTCTCCTGTGGCGAAAATATCTACTGTTCGCCTTTTTATTGCCATGGCTGCTATTAGCCATTGGCCTCTCTACCAACTGGATATCAAGAATGCTTTTCTTCATGGTGATCTTGAGGAAGAAATTTATATGGAGCAACCTCCTGGATTTGTTGCTCAGGGGGAGTCAGGTCTTGTTTGTCGTCTTCGTAAGTCTCTCTATGGCCTCAAACAATCTCCAAGAGCTTGGTTTGGTAAATTTAGCAGTGTTGTTCAACAATTTGGCATGACTCGGAGTGCAGCTGATCATTCTCTCTTTTATCGTCATTCTGCTTCTGGATCTATTTATCTGGTGGTATATGTGGATGATATTGTCATCACAGGCAGTTATCAACATGAGATCACTCGATTGAAACAACACTTATGTCATCATTTTCAGACTAAGGATCTTGGGAAACTTCGATACTTCTTAGGAATCGAGGTGGCCCAATCTAAAGCTGGTGTTGTGATATCTCAGAGGAAATATGCTCTAGATATTCTTGAAGAAACTGCTCTGTTAAATTCAAAGTCTGTTGATACTCCTATGGATCCAAGTATCAAGCTTCTACCAAATCAGGGGGTGCCCTTTCCAGATCCTGAGCAGTATAGAAGATTGGTTGGAAAATTGAACTACCTTACAGTCACTCGGCCTGATATTTCCTTTGCAGTTAGTGTTGTCAGTCAATTTCTCAATTCTCCATGTCAAGAACATTGGAATGCAGTCATTCGTATTCTTAAGTATATCAAGGCATCTCAAGGGAAAGGCCTTGAATATGAAGATAAAGGTCATGATAAAGTGGTTGGGTACTGTGATGCTGATTGGGCTGGTTGTCCAACTGATAGGAGATCTACTTCTGGGTATAGTGTCTTTGTTGGAGGCAACTTGATTTCCTGGAAAAGTAAGAAACAAAGTGTAGTTGCCAGATCAAGTGCTGAAGCAGAATATCGCTCCATGGCGACTACTACTTGCGAGCTCATCTGGCTTGAATAGCTTCTCAAAGAACTTAAGTTTAGAGACACTGGACAAGCAACTCTCATTTGTGATAATCAAGCAGCTCTACACATTTCATCAAATCCAGTGTTTCATGAAAGAACCAAGCATATAGAAATAGATTGCCACTTTGTTCGAGAAAAGGTTCTTGCTGGTGAAATTAAAACTAGCTTTGTACCCTCTAATGAGCAATTAGCAGATGTGTTTACAAAATCTTTGAGGGGCCCTCGAATATAGTTTATATGTAACAAGCTTGGTGCATATGACCTATACGCTTCAGCTTGAGGGGGAGTGTTAGAAATATATTATAATTAGGGTTTCCTTATTTTGTAATTAGGGTTTCCTTATTTTGTATTAGGTCAGATTACATTAGGTTTGGGCTTAGCCCATTAGTCTGTTTGTATATTGTACAACCTTCATCAGTCAATACATATAGTATTATTTCAACTGTTCCTCTCTTCTTTCTCTTCTCTCTTGTTATTTAACAAAAAAAAATAGAAAAGTATTTCTAAATTAGTTTTTTTCTCTTAATTAGAGGTGGCAAAGTCGACAATTGTCGGCTTCCAATCCATCCAAAGTAAGTTAATTTGTCTTGCTTAACTCTTGAAAATGGGATGAAAATTTCAACTTATCTCGTCACATCTCCAAATTGTCGCAATGTGCCAACCTGCTGTTCATTAAAAATTTCAAAAATTTGTGTTGCCTAATAAATAAAGATATCAAATGACGATGAAAAAGTTGTACCAAATAATAGTAGTTCAGTTGATGACAGAGAATATGAATGCGAGCATGTGTTCGATCATCTCCAATACTGTCTTTGGAATAAGTTTAAAACTTTAATTCTGGGACCCGCCCCAAATTGAACTAATCGCAAAGCGATAAATCAATTGAAATATCTCAAAAAAAAAATATACGAAAAAGCTGTAAAAATGTCCATGACCATTGGCGGACCTATGTACTTGTAAGTGTGTGTGCAAGTGCACACACAAATATTTTTGGGAAAAAAATAAAATAAAATATATTTTGGATCATCAACAAAAATTACAGGACTCAATTTAATCTCTTAAAAAAGTAGACTCTTGATCCTTTCAAATTCAAAAATAGACCCATGTTAGTTCTTTTGAGGGATTAATGTGGATCTTTTGGAATTTATAAGGACCATGATTTTGATAATCTGGGTCTATTTTTGAATTCTGAGGAATCAAAGTGGACTTTTTTTCTCCCTAAAAGATTAAATTGAGGCCCGTAATTTTTGTTGAGGACCCAAAATATATTCTTTTAGGTTAAAGTTAAAGTTTTTTTATATTAAGTTAAAGTTTGATTACTATAAGGACCATGACTCTTGATTACTTTTTTTATATTAAATTAAAGTTTTTTTATATTCTTTTGTATTTTAATATATTTAAAGTTTTCTTTGAATTTTTTTTCCTTTATATTTTTATTCTAAGTATGCAGACATTAAAAAAAAAATTCTAGGTCCGCTATTGTGCATGACTACTGTTTTATTTTTGTCTCTAATTTCAACGGAAATTTTTTCTGTCTCTATTTCCAACAGAATTTAATTTCCATAAAAAATTTCGTTACTTTTTGTGACGGAATAAATTTCGTTGATAAATTTCATTGATAAATTTCATCGATAATAGAACTTTTTCTAGTAGTGTGATGAGTTAGAAATCTCAACCTTATTCATCATATATGTGAGGTTAAATCGGCTAACCCGAAGAATCCTCTTTTCTACCTATTCTCCTCTTATTATTGCACTCATTAATGCTAGATACAAATTATAGGCCATGGAATTAAGCTAACTTATCTGGATCGAAAGCGATACTCTAAAGACTGATCGAAATCTATGCATTCATAATGTCAAAGTTATTAATTGAAGATAAACCAATTGTGTCAGATCTCTAACTACACCCTACCTACTTTTGTATACTAACGTACACACGCAATGCGTGAAAGAATTGAAGAGGTTTTGTCATGTGATTATCTACTTAATCTTAGGTGTAGAATTCTCTGGGGGCTTATATTTTAAATTTAATAACTACTTTTTAAACTTTGTATGTTATTTTATATTTATTTTGTGAATTTAATTTTGATGGACTATCTGTGTAAATTTTTTATTATGCATGTATACATCATTAATTATTTATTATCAAACCATTAAAGGTATTTGAATGTCATAACAATAAATCCAACTTTTTAAGAAAGTGTCAACACATAGTACAATAAATTTTACTTTAAAGACATTAAATTTACGCTACAATAAATTTTACTTTAAAGACATTAAATTTACGCTCTTATGTTCTTATATTTAATTAAATGAGTTTTATTATTATAAAAACAAACTCTTTTGCTATTGTGATAATTTACAACATATAACTAGATGGTGGGGAAATGTTATTTGTATAAAATAATCTCTCATGCATGAACTGTTGCATAATAGGTATTATTCCAATACTATATATATATATATATATATATATATATATATATATATATATATATATATATATATATATATAAAGTAGGTTTTAAGTACGAAATGATCAATAAATACATGTTTGAAATTCATAGTAATTTCCATAAGGGTAACACAAGCGCGCTAATTCCCTGGGATAATACCTGGATTACTTTAAACCTATGTAGCACCGATACGACACGTGACACGACACGACACTCCGACACGTCAATCCTAAAAAATTATGGATTTCGACACGTTGGGACACGTTTTAATATTAAATAATATTTTTAATTTATATAGTGTATATTTCATTTAATATTTAATAATTTAACAAAAAAATGAAACTGAATTAATAATAACCATCAATACGTTATAAAGATGGAAGCTTTAATCAAAAAAATAAGAACTGGGATGAGAGAGAGATATAATATCAGATAGAAAGATCAAATCATATTAGAGAGAGATCAGAGAGAAGAAGATACAACAAGAGCGTGATAGGAATTAATAACAATGATGCTGAGATAATCTCTTATCTACTTAAGGAAAAAAAAGACAAAAAGATAAAATTGATATGATCAGGTGGAAGCTTTATTAATATATTTTAACTTTTTAAAAAAATATTTTTTTTAAAAAAAATTAAAAAAAAATTACGAAAATGCCATTTGACCGTGTCGGACACGGTCAAATTCGCGTGTCGGAATGGTCAGCGTGTCGGAAAAAGTCAACCGCGTGTCCGACACAGTGTCGGAGCGTGTCGCCGTGTCGGAGCGTGTCGGATCCGACTCTTCCTGTTTTTACAAGTGTCCGTGCTTCCTTGCTTTAAACTGTAACTTTCTTTGATTAGTCAAGATAAAAACTACCTTGAAGTCGTTGAGGATATGGGAACAAGTCTGTAAAAAAATCACGTGTGTTAGATAATAATGTAAAAGTTTTTACAGCAATTATAAATAGAGTTTGTAAATATTCCACATATTAAGAAGAAAAATTAGAGATAAAAAATTTGAGTCCTTGTGATGTATTTTCAATTAAAAATGATGAGATGCAAGTGAAGCTAGCTATTCAAGAATTGAGGCGGGTAGTTTGATGGAAACTTTGTAAGTGAATGAAATTTCCAAAGAAAAAAACTTTGCAAGTGAAAGAAGGAAGAACATTCTTATATAATGACAATAATAGGGAAGCAGAACCCCAAAAAGAGGTGCCATAAGTCATGACCCAAGACAAGTGGTGCTTCTTGTTCTGCTATACCTCGCATGACAAAGAGAAAGTGTTAGGAAATTGTATACTTTACTGCGTCATGGCCCCTTTGACCTTGTGCCATCAAAATTGCGGCTATAAGATTTCAATAAGCACAAATCATACATACAACTCGAATTTGTGTTTCATTTTCCTTTACTATTCTTATTCTTAAATTAACAGATATTTAATAATGATTTTCTTTGATTTAACTGTTGGGTTTGCTCTTTTACTAAAGCCCAAATGGGTTATTAGTATGAGAAGAGCCCAAGGAACCTAGAGCCCAATGAGCTAGGGTTTCTTGGAATCCATATAAATAGTACCTCTTAAGTCATTAGCCTCCAGAGGTCTTTTTTGTGAGAAAGAGGCAAGCTCAGAATCTAATCAGTGCCCACACACTTCCCCTTCCTCCTCGAGAGATAGTTTGGAAGATCTTCCACAGTCCAGCTTCAAGGAGGTTGTTCGTGCTGCGACGCTGAGGTGAGCTGTTCGTGAAGAGGAATCCTACAAGGGAAGATTCTACACGAGACCTGCGCACCGAGAGGTAATTGTGAAACAAGGATGATTCGGTAAGCATACCAATGTACTAGGTCCTAAACCGCTTCCGCATAAATCTAAGATTTCCTTCAATTGGTATCAGAACCTTGGCTGTACATTGGTATGTGAATCTAGTTTCACTATTCATGTAATTAGTTTTGCTTCTTGAAATGTGGCACCTAGGTTCTAGGATTATGGTATGAATCTAGCACGTGTATTTTATAATTCATTTTCATAAAAGTTTAAATTTTAATCTATAAAAATGCTTTAATCCATGGTTAGGATCTCTCGTGTATTTCTCGATTTGTAACAAGGAGGCTAATCCCATATGATTAGGTTTCCTCCTTGCTGTTTTTGTTTATTTTTGGAATTTCTGTGTATTTTTCCAATATTTTGTAAAAGTTCAAGATCGAGAAACCGCGAGTAAGATGCGCAGTCAGTACTGTCGGAGACTTTTCGAGGTCTTCCTGATCTCGGAATGAGGCGATCTATATATGGTTGGAAAGATGACGGAAAGACGAACGCAAAGGTGGGTGGAACACCTCCATCTGAGTTTACACGCTCCTCCACGCGCCTCCACAAGATTATGAGAGTGGCCGCCACTCTCCGGCAAAGAATGGAAGAGTGAGAGAGCGTCCGGCCACCTTTTTGGGTGGTTCCGGCGGCGGTGCACTCGTCTCTACGTGGCGGTCCTTCCCCTGGAGTTTCAGCCTGATTTGACTTCGGGTGACGGCGCGGCAGACCTGACGGCTAGGGTTCCTCTTTCGCGTCCTAGGGTTTCTCGCCAAAGGATTGGGTCTTTGGGATTTTGGGCCCATGAAACCCTAAAGGGGCTTGAGACAGATACTATGGGCTAGGCGAAAGTTGAATTCCAAAGTTGTATTATTTAATTTAATTTAATTTAATTTTCTTTAAAATAGGAAGGTCATGGATTAAAGTAATTATGATTTATTATTTAATGCTTTTATTGATTGGTATAAATTATATGATAGATAACATGCTTTATTGCGATAACATGCCATATAGAATAGGTGGTGCCATATTGTTGCATAACTTGTATGATTGCATGAGCATAATAGCTATTATGTCTTCAGCGACTAGTATGATAGTTATTATAGGATTATTTTGATTTTAAATCATCCTAAGAAATTAATTAATAATTATTATGATTTTTATTAAAAATCTAGATTAATAATTGAATTAATTAATTTTGGATTATTAACATCAAGACAAATAATCGTTATGGAAATTACTTTGATTTCAAATTATCCTCATAAATGATAATTATTATGATTGTTGCAATCTAGATTAATAATTAAGTCAGCTATTTGGATGATTTAAATCTAGAAAAATAATTAGAGAAAATTTTCTGAGAGAATTCTTTTATTTTGTGAGTAATTTGTGGGTTTTTCTGAAATGGTCATGGAATAACACACGCTGCATACAACATTCATGTATCATGATTGTTTGGAGCACACGCTGACGTAAAGTGACCGGATTTCAGGACCTTAATACTTTCAAAATTATGTTAAGCTTAGTGCACGTTTATCGGCACTCTTACTTATATAGTTTTTGAAATCAAACAAAGGATACTCTCAATTAAATAATTCTTGGAAATTAGAAAATGTTGCTTATGTTGAATGGAAGGAGATTTAAATTAAGAGATTAATTTAACCTTCACGCGCATTATAGGACCATTAATAAAATAATCATGTGAAGTCCCATCGAATAAACATGATTGGATTTTATTAGATTGGACTTAAATATCTATGGGAGGAGATTTAAATTAAGAAATTAATTTAACCTCCAGGCGCATTGTGGGCCTATCAATAAAATAATCATGTGAGGCCCCATCGGATTAGCATAATTGGATTTTATTGGGCCTTAATAATTTCAAAATTTTAATAAAGTATTGTACGGCCCATCGTCGATAATACTAAGTTATTAAATATAATTTTGAAATTAAACAATGAATTCGACTGGGCTTATGAAAATTCTCAAACAAAAATGTTGAATGGGTGAAGGTTTTAAAAATTAATTAATTTTAAAACCTGCGGGCTCCATTTGTGTGTTTATTAGTGAAATGGTTATCGCTGAAGCCCCATCGGATAAGGATAATCAGATTTCACTAGATTAAATCTTAATAATTTCAAAATTTTAGTAAAGTATTGTACGGCCCATCGTCGGCAATGCTTAGACACTAAGGATAATTTTGAAATTAAACAATGGTTAATTACGTTCAACTTTGGTAAAATTGTTAACCCTCCCATCGAGGCTCTGGCTCTGGCAATGGCACTGAAGGCCCAAATAACAATTTTGGTTTTTACAAGTGACTTGCCCATCGTAAGCCTTGTAAAGATAAACTGAAGGATTGTTAACAATAAACAAGAGTAGTTATGAGAATCTACTTGCACTTCGTTTGTTTATTGCATTATTTGTTTGTAATCGTGTGTTTTATATGTTTTTCAGAAAATATCTTAGAAATGATTTTGAGTGGAAGCTAAAATTTGAAAACCCTCTAGGTTTATGATGTTTGCTTGTCTTGTTATCAGTTGTAACAAGAACAAAATGACTTGGTTATCAGTTGCAAACCAGTTGCTATGAAGAAGCCGCAAGGCAAGTTCTTCAAGTGCAGACTGAAGGGATACTGAAAGAAAAATTGTCCAGAGGTGATGAAAAGAACCTGACACGGGCATATCAAGGCCTGATCAGTTAATGAATTATTGATTCAGGAATCACTGATTATGTTTGTTACTCTTTGTAGTAGTTCAAACATGGCATACCTGTCAGCAATGGACATAGATATTTTAAGCTTGAAAATGGAAACTTGTGTTCTGCATTGCAGTAGGACAAGTTATTTATACGACTATGGTTTTGAGTGACTGTTTATTTGTTCCGGATTTCAAGAGGAATTCAATTTTTGTTAGTTGTTTTGGTTAAAACATGGGTTGACAATGCAATTGATTCCTCAGTTACATTTCGAAGTTCATCTTCGTCTTGTTTGTTCTGGTACATTGTTTAAATAGTCTTTATTACCTATGTCCTATAACCTTTTTAAATTTGTTATGTTGAATGGAAAGGATGATGAACAAGGATTTTCACCAAAGAAATAAAAGTTTCAAATGAAACATAACTTTGGCCTTTGTGATTGAGTCACATTAT
>NW_026899328.1:0-81646 GCF_033153095.1 Gastrolobium bilobum
GCTAGCCTGGATGCACAGTCCAAACCAGCCACAATGAGATGTACGTGGACATTTTCTTGTAATCTCAGGACCTGCAATGCAGCGTCCTTGAACCGGTTGAGGTATCTCTGGAGGGTTTCTCCGGGTTGTTGACGTATCTTTCCAAGTGCAAACTCAGACTTTGGATGTTTTTTGCTCGTCGCAAAGTTTAAGAGGAATTTTTGTCCAAATTCCTCAAAAGATTCGATGGAATTAGCAGGAAGGGTTGAAAACCATGCTTGCGCTGCCCCAGTTAGGGTTATGGAAAATATCCGAGATATGAAGGGTTCATTAATTCCTCGGATATACATGTCTGTGTCAAAAGCATCTGTGTGGACTTGTGGATCCTGACTTCCATCATACTTTGGCAAGCGTGCTGAATCGAAATCTTCCGGGAAATGAGCGTTCAATATTTCACCAGTGAAAGGGCTGTTATTATACTGCCCCCTGCTGTACTTCCTTCTGTACCCACCGGGTTCCACGCGTCCTCTGGTGATGTGAGCATTTTGGTTGGTGTGGATCCCATCCTGATCCCTCTGCCCATTAGCTTGTGCTAAAAGGTTTTGATTCATGGCATGCATAGCAGCGTTTTGGCCACCAGCCGTCTGGTTTTCTAGGTGCGGGTTCGTTGTGTTCATCGGATTTGGCCTTTCACGGTTTTCCACCGCAGCAACCCGGTTTTGATGAACCAAGTCGCGATTTCCTTCCCGGCTATTGGCACGCTGGCCTTCATTTTCTGTTGCCCTTGGACCAGTTAGCTCCGTTAAGCGCCTGTTATTTTCCTCTCGTATGGCCTGGAAATCTTGTTGCCGCTGAAGGTTATTACGATTTTCTATCTCTGTAATTCGCTGCATAATCGCAGCAAATGCATTCTGAGCCAGCCGAGTATCTGGATCAGCTGATTGGGCAATGCGCGCAGCAAGATCCCCGGGATGCTGGGGAGGGTTGTTCCTTACTGGAGCCATAATTGGAGCTGCACCCCTATCATGATGCGCTGGAGTGGAAGCGGTGTCTGAAACATCTTCACTGACATGAACGTGATCATAATCCACATCGTTTCCTAGCTGGTGATGATGCTGATTTACCTCTTCCAAAACTGGATCCAGCGGTTGATTCTGATTTTGGGGTGGCTGCTGACTACTGCTCCTTGTTTGGATTGCCATCCTTCGTCAGATTGGTGGGAACTTCAAATTCAGAGAAGAATTCCCCACAGACGGCGCCAATGTTCTGTCCTTAGGACAGAGATGTCCAGCCCAATAGACTGGTATGTTTCTTTTGGATCTAGTGCCCTCTCCAAGGTATCTATTAAGAAGATACCCTTGAGTCAAGCAGATCACTGTGCACATGATACTATAACGGCGTTAGCCAATGGGGTGTGTGTGCGCACAGTGACAGTATAACAGTAAGAGAGAGAGAGTGTGTCGTACCTTTAGGGTTTACCTTGTATGTATAGAGGTTACCTGTGGGTAGGGGTGAAAGTGGGCTGGGCTGGGCCAAGCTTTGCCCCGAAAAGCCTAAGCCTACGTAATTTTTTTTTAATTTGGCCTGACCCAAGCCTAGTATGAGTCTAACTGTTAGTCTGGCTTGACCCGTTTATAAAATAACAAATGGCCTGGCCTAGCCCGTTAGCCTGTTAATTTTTAACTTCAAGCAGAACCATGAATCAATTTTACAAAATACTCAAATTCTGTTGCTAAACCAAAAATCATAATTTCAACGTCCAAACAGAATAATGAATCACAACAAAACTCATACAATCTGTATTTAAGTCACTTTCAAAAGCAAAATGCTCAAACTAAATAACATATATTTCATCAGATCCAACAAACAAATTCATACTATATAAATTAAAATAACTACATGAATCCAACAAACACATCATGATGCTTGTAGTAAGTTTAGTGTTGCGTAAAATCGGCAAGTGTACCGATCGTACCAATTAATAAAATGATGAATAGAGTATCGTCTCCACGAGGATTGAGACACCGAAGTTATTATAACTATTCCTATCTTGTTGGATTAATCAAAATAGTTTGAGAACAATTGTGGTTTGTGAAATAATGAGAACAATTCAAGAAAATGTAAATGATTCAAGGTTCTTTTAGAATGCTAGAATAAAATATTAAAGGTTGAGAAAATGTTTGAGAAAATATTGCAGTAAAGAGAAACAAACACCTTTACGATCCCCACCTTGCAACTTGGATTACATTTACGTTTACTTATTCAATTGATCAAACGATTCATCATCTTTTATATGATTAGTTAAGCCCTAATCCCTTAGTGACTTTAACCTTATTAACTCTATTAGAATCCTAATCCTTTTTCAAGTTAACCCTTAGAATCAACGAATCTTTAACGTTTGCGGTTCATGTAGCCTATCCCTATGCATACATGAACAGTTGCCTTACCCTTTGTCAGGAATTAGAATTCTAATATCCCTATTGAAAACCCTAACCCTCTCAATCCTAATAGATTGATCAGTTCCAAAAGAATTATAGAATGAAGAACAAGCTAAGATAAATTCAATTTAAATAAATAAACATAAACTTCAACCATACTACAAGGAGTTCACATCAAGGGTTGTGACCCTTACCACAATTATAGAACTAGCCAGAAATATTCATGTCTGCAAAATAATCATAAAATAAAATAAAATTAAGAACCTAAAGAAGAGAAAGAACATGAAGATCTTCCGTCTTGATCGATCGAATCTTTGAAACTCCACGAAGCTCCTAAGAATTCTCCCTCTTTTTGTTGTTTTTCTCTTCCTTGGTTTCAAAAAGTTCTTCCTTACTCTGTTTCTGATCCTTTTATTAGGTTTTGGGAAAACCTACTTTCAATTGCTCTCCAATTGGGCATCCTTTTTGAGTAATTCACATCAGATTAGAGTTAAAAAGTATCGTCCACGCACTTTGCGCCAAGTCTGGCGCACCGTGCGCCAGGATATAGGGACGATTTGCATAAAATGGCGCACCGTGCGTAGGTCCTGCGCACCGTGCGCTAGCTGGAAAATTGAACTTCTCTCTTTTGCTTCCTTTTGTGGCGTTTCCTGCTATTAAAACACATAAATTGAGTGAGAGAATGATTGAGAAGGAATAATCAATATTTCTTGCATTTATGACTTATTTTCACACATTTATGATTAATTCCTTGCTTCTTTTAAGTTAGAAAGCATCATATGCTAGACGAACATCATTTAACCTGTCCCAAAAATCTTTTAATATATTCATATACACAATCTAACATGTTGAGATGTTAGTTCCTCCTACATAAAAAATAAAGTCAGATTTCTATTAAAATATAATCGAATATAATTAAGTTGTAAATTATTGCAATTGATTAAATTTATAACTTTTATTTTTTCTTCAAGGCATACCTATTCTATTTTATTTTATTTAAAATAAATAGTACAATATAGGTCGGCTTGTAGGCTTATAGGCCAGACCTTGTAAAAGTGAGCCTACGGCCTTTTTATTATACAAGCTTTTTCAAGGCTTAAGCACTGCCTATTTCACGAAATATACTAGATCAGGTCTGGCCTGACGTAGGCCAAGCCGTAGGTCCCTGTAGGCCGGCCCGACCCAGTTTCACCCTTACCTGTGGGTAGCGTGGATGAGCCTTTGGTGCCTCTGATAAGGGGTCAGACCTGCTTGCTATTCTGTCGTATTAGGATTAGTATCCTTGATGAATATCTATCCATGATTATTACTGATTCAGATCTTGGATTGTCCCTTGTTGGGCTTATAACTTAATAAGCCCCTTATGTCCATAACAATATACAAGGGTAAAGTCTCTCAATTATAGATTTTATAATCCCTATTTTTTTAATTCTCACTATGCAGATACATAATTCTCTTTGGCCTTAAGCCTCTTGGTGCATAGTAATTTACCGTCTTGTATAACATGTCTTTCGTAGACCTTGTGTTGTGAGCATACAAATATTCTCAAATCGAATATTCAGTATCCTCTCCAATCCAACACAACTAAAGACAATATTATTTATATTTGTATCCCCATATAAACCAATCTCTAGATAAGTTATTATTAAAGGAAAGGTTTCATAATATGCGTACCATATTACTTGTGAACATAACATATTGTTTAAAAAAAGGTTATTTTAATCTATAAAAATTGGTAAATTGTTTAATTGATGTGACAATATTAATGAAATGGTAATGTATAAATAATAATAATAAATAACGTTGTAAGTTTATTTTTACAATAAATAAAAATAAATATATTTTTAACTTTAAACTTTAATAAGTTATGATTATGAGTATTTTAAATTAAATAAAAAATGACTAAATTCTTATTTATTGATTTAAAAAAATTATCTTAAAGAAACTAAAAAATAAAAACCAAAATTAAATTCAAATATTTTGGTTGATGTTGGGATATTCAAGTGTGATGAGTCCTACATTGGTTGGTAATAGGCTAAGTGAAAAGTATACAAGTGGAAGGGACCCATGAACTCAATGCCTTAAGGTTTTGGGTTGAGACATGGTGTCGGATCCACTTGCTACGGTTGGTGTAGCCTTAGCTCATTGGTGGTGGCCCTTCTCCACGAGCTTCCCCCTGGACCCGCCTGACATTGGTATCAGAGCCGAGTTGTGCTCGAGCTAGCCTGATTGATTGGCTAGGAGGTGGGTCGAGTACTTTGCGCTTGGGGTACTCGGTTGAGGGGGAACATACTAATAGTGGGTTTCACACTTGAGGGGGAGATTGTTGGGATATTCAAGTGTGATGAGTTCCACATTGGTTGGTAATGGACTAACTGAAGAGTATATAAGTGAAAGGATCCATGAACTCAATGCTTTAAAGTTTTGGATTGAGATGTAGTAGTTTAGCTCATTGGTGATGACCTCCCACCACAAACTTCCCCTTGACACGCGTTGAACTGAATTAGTTCAATACAGGAAATGGTACAAAAAAATTACATATTTACAACTTACAAGTTCGAGGCAATTGGGTTTCCAAACTAACTTGTTCTAAAGTTGAGTGGATCCTCTATGTTAAATAAATAGGCTTCGATTATCATTAATAAAGTAAGCGATAGATATAAAAATCTTAAATTACTAAATAATGTGAAATTTTAATCGATACAATCGTTTGTTTGTTAGCGCCACGCTGTTCCTTATCCTTCCCTCGTCAGGGAATGCAACTATATTTATAGAATCTTTATATACATTCTATAAACTGACTTTCCTTATCCTCCGCCATGTTCCACAACGTAAACACCTACGTAGCATCGATACGGATACGAGACACATGATACGATACGACATGACACTCCGACACGTTAATTCTAAAAAATATTAGATTTTGACACGTTAGGACACGTTATGATATTAAATAATATTTTTGATTTATGTAGTGTATATTATATTTAATATTCAATAATTTAATAAAAAAATGAAACTAAACTTATAATATTAATCATTTTTGCAAAGAAACATAAGATATCCCAAATATTTATATTAAACTCAATAAAATAGTAATAGTAATCTAACGAATCTAATAGTTGGAACTAAAAACTCACGCAGTGCAACCTTTGAATTTTTTTTTTTGAATTTTTATAACGCGTGTTGGAGTGTTGGGGAGTGTCGAGAAGTGTCGGACACGACACGTCAGGATTTTTGAAGTGTCGGTGCTTCATAGGTAAACACTTCCTGCAAAAGTACCTGCCAATATTTATATACTAAAATTAAGAGATAAAATGTTATGCTCAATAAAAAACTAAGAGGCTGTTTGGTATACGAATTTTTTTCAGATTCTCGGGAAACTGAAATTTTTAAAATTTTAAATTTTCAGATATTATCGTAAACTGGATGTAAAAATTATATTTTTGAAAATCGAGATTTCCGAACAATAAAAATTTCTCCTGTACCAAATGCCCCCTAACGACAATATCTTATTTTTATAGGCAGGTGGATATTTTATCTATATATTTTTTCATACGTAGTCTATTTATTTTTTCTTAACTTGGGATTATAATCGAACAATAGTAAAAAATATAGATAAAATAGGTAAATAAAATAAAAATTATATATATATATATATATGAAAAAATATTTATTCTTTTAAATAATAGTTATTTTTGTTAAAATAATTATTTCTTACTTAATATTTAAATTAAAAAATCTCAATTTTTTTACGTTATAATTTTTATTACGTAACTATTTTTCTCACGTAAAATATTATAATTTTGATTAAAATAAAATATTTTTATATCTTTTAAAATAATAAATATTAATCTTATAAGAGAATAATTATATTTATAGACTCAAACTTTACAAACTCTTACATGTAATTTGTAAGAGTTTGAGTTTTTAAATATAATTTATACCATTATATATATATGGCTTTAATGTTTCTAAAGTGAATGTAGATAAGTTATCTATATTCATTCCCAAAACGACGTCATTTTGGGTTGAAAAATTAAGAATTATAAAGAAAAAGACTATTATAACCCTAAAATAAATTATAATTACAAAAATACTTTGATTTCTGTCTCAAAACGATGTTGTTTTGGGCTCACTGTAGTAAGTTATTTACATTCACTGTAGAAAAAGCGAACCTTATATATATATATATATATATATATATATAGTTTTATAAGAGTTATGTTGTAGAAAAAATGATTGTGTAATGTTATAGAGATTCGTTTTACGTGCCGTAGTTTTTTTTTCTTCAAAATAACTTTGTTGTATCATGTTAAATGACAAATACAAACTCTATATATATATATATATATATATATATATATATATATATATATATATATATATTTTATAATTTTATAATTCTCATGTAACATAAGAGTTAGAATTTTTCAACACACTCTTGTAGTTTTTTTTCTTCAAAATAACTTTGTTGTATCATATTAAATGACAAATACAAACTTCATATATATATATATATATATTTTATGATTTTATAATTCTCATGTAAGATAAGAGTTTAGAATTTTTCAACATACTCTTTGATTTTTACGCTGATATAAGTTTCACGTGTGATTTTTTATAACAACACTTTTGTGACTTGCCTCCGCGTCACCACAAGATATCTCTTGATCTCATCCTCGCAGATCCCAATGCACCTTCGCTTTCACTTTCATTTATTCATAATTTTAATTATCATAATCATTTATATACAGATTCTCTTCCTCGCTAAGCCTTCCCTTCTTCCTTTGGCTTAGCGGGAACTTTTTCTTCTTTTTATTTCCTTTCCGTTCCATTGATCCTTCCCTCGCTGTTTTTCATTTGATTCCTTTTCTTATATATCCCATCTGGGTCTGTTCTCTGCTTGCAGAAATTGTTTTTTTTTTTTTTTAATTTTTATTTTATTTTGCCCCCTTTTAATCGAATGTGTGATTTCTGGGCTTGATTCAAAACCATCGCTTTTCCAAGTCTTTCAGAGGTCTACACATCAGGTTTGGAGTTAAAACAATACAAAAAAAAGCAGAGGATTTTCAGCACTTATTATGTACTTTCAGTTTTTATTTCTTCAAATAAAATGTACAGTTTTGATGCATAATCTATTTGTTTACCCAGTGTGTGCGCTTAAGTTCTTTTGATTTCATTTTTGTTGGGAACTTTTGTTGATTTTCTCTTTGACAGGGTCCTTGTTTTCTCCATTATTCATTCATTTATACACTAGCTTTGGGGTTAAACATAGGATACCTCCAAAAGATTAATCATTGTGTGAGATTCCAGTGTATATCAATAACTGTATATGCTTTTCTTTAGTCTACCAGAAACACCCAATTGCCAAAAGCCTTGCCTTTCAGATTGTACTCTTTGATATTATCATAAAAAATCCAGCTTTTCCTTATTGAACTCTTATAGATTGCTTGGTCCCTCCAGAGTTTTGACTTGTGAGAAGAGTAAAAGAGGGCTCCATCCTTATAAGCAGCCTTGTCCTTGTACTTTTTTATGCAAAGAAGCTATTTTTTGAATTCGAATCTGTGATCTTGCAATCACAAAGAATAGTATTGTGTACTTTTAGCTTTTGGTCAAGAGATGGATCATATAAGCAATGAGGCTCGTGTTGACCATTTTCGAATTGGCCCTTCAGGCATTCTTGGCCGAGCAATTGCTTTCAGGATTCTTTTCTGCAAGTCTATCTCCCATTTGAGGCATCAGATAATTTTTGTGTTGTTGGATAATTTCCATAGGTTTAAGGGATTTTGGGCACCCAGTATATCATGGTTGCATCCAAGAAACCCTCAGGGGATATTAGCAATGATGACAATAATTGCTTTCTTGCTGAAACGGTACACAAATGTGAAGGTAAGGGCTGAGATGGCATATAGGAGGAAATTTTGGAGAAATATGATGAGATCTGCATTGACCTATGAGGAGTGGGCTCATGCAGCTAGGATGCTTGATAAAGAGACACCAAAGATGAATGAATCAGACCTTTATGATGTAGAGTTGGTGAGAAACAAGCTTCAAGAGCTTCGCCATCGACGGCAAGAGGGATCTCTTAGAGATATAATATTTTGTATGCGAGCTGATCTTGTTAGAAATCTAGGTAATATGTGTAACCCTCAGCTTCACAAAGGTAGGCTTCATATGCCTAGACTAATCAAGGAGTATATTGATGAGGTATCAACTCAGTTGAGAATGGTGTGTGATTCTGATTCAGAGGAGCTTGCATTGGAAGAAAAGCTTGCTTTCATGCATGAAACTAGACATGCATTTGGGAGGACTGCTTTGCTATTAAGTGGAGGTGCTTCCCTCGGAGCTTTTCATGTGGGTGTAGTTAAAACACTGGTAGGACATAAACTTATGCCTAGGATAATTGCTGGTTCAAGTGTAGGATCCATCATGTGCTCTGTTGTTGCCACTAGGTCTTGGCCTGAGCTTCAAAGCTTTTTTGAGGATTCATTGCACTCATTGCAGTTTTTTGATCAAATGGGTGGGATTTATAATGTTGTGAAGAGGGTCACAACATTTGGTGCAGTTCACGAGATTAGACAGTTGCAAATTATGCTGAGGCATCTAACAAGCAATCTTACATTTCAAGAAGCTTATGACATGACAGGTCGAATTCTTGGGATTACAGTTTGCTCCCCGAGAAAACATGAACCACCTAGATGTCTTAACTACTTAACATCACCACATGTTGTTATATGGAGTGCAGTCACTGCTTCTTGTGCCTTTCCTGGCCTTTTTGAGGCTCAGGAATTGATGGCAAAGGATAGAAGTGGAGAGATTGTCCCTTACCATCCACCATTTAATTTGGGTCCTGAAGAGGGTTCCACACCGGTGCGACGTTGGAGGGATGGTAGCTTGGAGATTGATTTACCTATGATGCAGTTGAAAGAGCTGTTCAATGTCAATCATTTTATTGTTAGTCAGGCCAATCCTCATATTGCACCATTATTGAGATTGAAAGAATTTGTACGAGCTTACGGAGGTAATTTTGCTGCCAAGGTATGTTCATGGACTTGGGCCTTTGTAGAAGCACAATAATACATACATATGGATGTGTCTGTTTATTGTCATTGCATATTTTAGTTTCTTAAATGAATTTCCTCTTCTGTATTTCCCGTTTGTCTCAGTCTCAAACCAAAGACTTCACACAGCCCTGAGTTGATGTGTAAAATGGTTCCTCACTGTTTGACTAACTACCTGGTCCTAGACAGTTACCTCAAAGGTTTTACTACATATGTTTCATTTCATTTCCTTATATCTGCTTATTCTCTTAGATTTTCTGTGTTTTCCTGATGAATATGATTTGGGGTATTTTGTGTGTTTGCTTATGTGAGTCTATGAAATATCATGCAGTATGTAATTGTTATTTGTTGGCTAAACCCCTGTGGAGTTTTATTGCCCCTACTATTCCACTCCCGACCAACTTTTAGGGGAAATTCATGCCTGTAGAATTTGGATGACCAAAACAGGTTGTTGAACCATCTTATATGTTGCCATTTGTTCCAAAACTAACCACAAGCCTGACTTCCAACCTGAACTTTGACCGCATATAAAGAACTCTTAAATGCAAAATATGTCGTGCAGCTTCGATTTAACCCTCCCTTCCCCAACTCGATTAGGAAAATGTTTGTGTCTTTCAACAGTCGTTGCAATAAGGCATCGAACATGTTAGTTATTAGATGTGCAGTATGCTCATGCCATAATATTCTTAATATGAAATGATAATAATCCAATGTGGTTTCTGATTCTGTAGCTTGCTCATCTAGCAGAGATGGAGGTGAAACATAGATGTAATCAAGTACTGGAACTTGGCTTTCCATTAGGTGGACTTGCCAAGCTGTTTGCTCAAGACTGGGAGGGTGATGTGACAGTTGTTATGCCTGCAACACTTGCTCAGGTATGTGCCTAAGAACAATCAATAAACTAGGTTTTTTTTTTGTTTTGAAGATAAAAGAAATGACTTCAACTAGATATCAATTTGAAGAAAAGTGCTAGTGGTTATTGAAAATTTTAATGTACTTGGAAAGAAAGAGGATCAATGTTCTATTTCTTAAATTTGAAAAGAGGTTTAGGAATTTATTTCTGTATCATTCGTTTAATAGGGATGGTTCAGTGTACTAGTGATTAACTTGTGTATGTTGTCTTTTCTCCTGTATCCTGTTCCAGTACTCCAAAATTATACAGAACCCTTCTTATGTAGAGCTTCAAAAGGCAGCTAACCAAGGGAGAAGATGCACGTGGGAGAAGCTTTCAGCCATAAAAGCGAATTGTGGAATTGAGCTTGCTCTTGATGAGTGTGTTGCAATTCTCAATCACATGAGAAGACTCAAAAGAAGTGCTGAGAGAGCTGCCGCTGCTTCTCATGGTCTGTCCAGTACTTCTCATGGTTTGTCCAATACTGTCAAATTCAGTGCATCAAGAAGAATTCCGTCTTGGAATGTCATTGCGCGAGAGAATTCTACTGGCTCCCTTGAAGATTGCCTTCTTACAGATGCTGCTTCCTCATTGCTTCAAGGTGTCAATGCTTCGAACAGCGCCACTGGTAAAAACTGGAAGTCCCACCGCGACATACATGATGCAAGTGACAGTGAATCTGAAAGTGCTGACTTGAATTCTTGGACCAGATCTGGTGGGCCTTTGATGAGAACTACTTCAGCAAATTTGTTCATTGACTTTGTCCAAAACTTAGAAGTTAATACTGAACTAAATAGAGGCATGGTGGCTCATGCTAACCCTCATGATTTTCAGTACCACAGTTCAAGGCTCATGACACCCGATAGGAGCTCCGAGAGCACAGAATCTGATCAGAAAGAAAATGGCAACAGGATTGTCATGAATGGATCTAGCATAATGGTAACTGAAGGTGATCTTTTACAGCCTGAACGGATCCATAATGGAATTGTTTTTAATGTTGTGAAGAAAGAAGACTTGTCACCTTCAAATAGGAGTCATGATTTTGATAGTTATAACAATGAACATGCTGAAGATGTCCAAATTGACTTTCCAGGGAAGGAGATGGATGCTGCCAGCTCAGCTTCCGAAAATGGAGACGACGATTCGTCAACCGCCAAGTCTCTAACTGAAACTTCAAATTATAATACCACAGATCATTCCGGCACAGATTTGGGTAAGGATCAAAGCATTGTTGACAGTTAGCCCCAAAGGTGAAAATATTTTTTCTTGTAGTGACTTTTATCCTTTGGTGCTATTGTTGTCCAGATTGTTAATAGTATGAAATTTGGTCTTGCCAATACTCTGTATTCATTTTCCCATGGTAATATAACCCATAATATGGGTTACTCAGAAATTTAAGGAAGACAAGAGCTTATACATGCATTCCACAACTAAATTGAGATTTTTAGCTACCACTTTTGCTGAGTAAATATTTAGTGGTCCAGTGGTAGATACTCTTTCACTAAAATGTAAGAATAAGTGGGACTAAGGTAACATTAACCATAATCAATGGATAAAATCAATGCAGTTAAATGTTTTTATTTTTTATTTTTCCTTTTAAATTTTAGTAGATGATGCACTGAGTTTTGGATTACTGAAGAAATTTTTCACTTTAGCAGATAAATGAAATCTCCTCTCTGTATTCTCTTTAGGACTTTTTTCTTTCTGTTCACTTTTGCCCTTCATTTGTGTGCTATTGTTAACAAACTTTACCATGCATATGATTGTTTTTTTTTTTTTGGTGGGTTGAATTCATTGCATTATAGAGTTGCAGAGTCTCAGTGAAGGCATTGAGAATTTCATAGATTGGCAAAAGGTGGTGTCCTTGTTGATAAATAGAATTTGATTATATGAATCAAATGACATTAATAAAATGATGATTAGTTTCTGGTTTGCTTGAAGGGTTAAGCAACTGCTAGATAGGTGATGTTTCTTGAAAGTTTCTTCTGGACGTGTAGTCTTATACAGTTCACCAAATGGTTTTCAAGCTTCTCGTGATGATGTATTAGAACTTTTAACAAGATATAAAAAAGAAACAAAAAGATATCGGTAACTAAATTTAAAATAAAAAGGAGTCATTATTTATTTTAATAAAAAAGTTGAATGGAAAAAAAATTAAAATATTATTATTTAAATAAAAATTTACGTAAATATAAAATTTTAAAATTAATTTACAGATTTAGTGTATTTAATTTCGTTCAAATTAGACGATGCTACTTTCGCTAGAATAAGATGCTGAGTCTCGCCAAAAAAAAAAGCAAGATCTGGCTGGTTAGAATGTCTCACCGATCATATATTAAACTGATAAAAACAGATATTTTCGGGTGCAGATTCTTCTATTTATGGCTTGTACTTTTCTGCTTTATGTTGATTCAATGTGGGACTTTTCAAAAGGTGAGTAATAGATAGTACTAGTTGTGCAGTTGTCAGAATATAAACATTTGTGCAGTTCACCTGGGTGTGTCACAAGAGTTCAGGACTAAGGTTAATGTCTCAACCTTACCTATGAGATGACTTCCCCCTGGAAGAAAGCCATGAACGAGCTGAAGGCGAACAATAGAAGAGATCTACAAGAGCAGGAAGAAGACATGCTCGAGAGGAGTATTAAGAAGCCGAAAGAAAATGGGGTGGAAGACTCAACCATGGAAGAGAAGACGAATGAGAAGGTAGCCATGCAACTGAGTGGTGGAGATACAGAACCATGCCATATCAGAAATGGCAATGGAAAAAGAGAAGAGCAAAATAGGAGGATGATAACGTACAAAGATATTGTCCTACAACTAAATGGAAAAGTAGATGATTTAGGCAGCGATGAGGAAAGCTGGATGGACATTCAAAGAAGGGAGGAGGAAGAAGATGGTATGTAAGAGGAAGATGAGTCTGCAATCCAAAAAGACCCGCTGTGTCCAGTGTATCGTTTTTCCATGAAGCAACACAAAGAGGATTGTAAAAAATGGAGGAATTCACTCATCATCAAACTATTAGGAAAAAGGATTAACAATAGATTTTTGATGGCTAGACTAACCAAACTCTAGTGTCTTGCAGGGAAGTTCGAGACAATCGATTTAGACAATGGGTATATTCTAATTATTTTGCATGATGAAAAAGATTACTTCCATGTGCTACATGAGGGACCTTGGATAGTAGTTGGACACTATGTAACCACTCAAAGGTGGAGACCAATGTTTGATCCATATGATGACCAATGTAAGCATTTGGCTGTGTGGTTGAGAATCCCAGGGCTACCTCTTGAGTTTTATACATCGCAACATCTGTGGAGGAGTGGAAACTTATTTGGGAAGACTTTGAAGGTGGATAAAAACTCTCTGAGGAAGTCGGATGCAGGGGAGGGAGAATATACTGATAAAGGAAGATACGCCAGAATATGTGTAGAAGTGGATTCGAGGTGTTGGAAAAGATCCTACTAGTGGCTTATGAAGGACTCCGCAGAATCTGCTTTGGATGTGGAAGATATGGGCATAGACAAGATACCTGCACTGGAGGAGTGGATGCTGGTAATCAAGGAAGGGATATGAGTATGAAGATGGACTCACCAGTGGTGTCAAAAGACAAAATATCTGACCTTGGAGAGGAGAGTGGAGATGCCTTTGGTGAATGGATGGTGGTGAAACGTAAAAACAAGGGTCGCAAGTTAAAGGCGATGGTAGAGGGCATGTCGAAGAGGGGATCTAGTCCGCCAGAGAACAAGGTGGAGAAAAGAATAATAGAAAAAGGACAGAAAAGTGGCAAGCCAGTTCCCAATGCGTACCCCATAATTAATGAGGGGCAGAGAGAGGAGGCTGAGAAAGTAGGTGAAGGAACGTGTTCCAATGAGACTACAAAATATACTGAAGCGCCAATAGAGACTGCTAGCTTTCAGCCCCTGTCAGTAGGTAAGAGAGAGACGCAGAGGTTGACCTCTAAGCAAAAAGCCAAAGAGATCCTAGGGGTAAAGAAGACCTTGTACAATGGAGCTGTCACAAAAAGGTCAGTGCCATTTCCCCTAAAAAAAACCAAGGTGCCAGACGCTACCGCCTCCACATCAGGCTCGTCCAAAGAGGGCAAAAGAGAGAAGAAAGGGATGAGGAAAAATGGCGTAACCCCCATCATTTTGAAAAATACCGAAAGGAATAAAGAAGAGAATAGGAATCCTAACATGGGCTTAGACACTAGCCTCATCTTGGCTAAAGAAGAGATGAAAAGAAAAGAGCAAGATATACTCCAGGCTATGAGGAATATGACGAGAGAAGAGGATGAGAGGGCGCTGGAGATGTTCTCGTCTACTCTGAAGGCGGTTGGCAGTGGAAGGTCTCCCACGAATAAATGCCACAAGCCACCAGAAGGAGCGAACAACTTAGCGGAGACAGTCACAGCCTCTCAAGATGGAAAATCCAGTGGTATGTTCATCAGTCCAGATGTGAAAGGAAGCCTCGTGGGGGTTAAGTTGGAATCCGGCCTTGAGGGAGCGGAGGGAAAAAGGAATGGAAGAAACCTTAAGCTCTGTCAAATTCAAATTAGTGATCAATGAATGTACTAATTTGGAATTGTAGAGGAGCTGTTAAGAGGAGGCTTAAAGGAATGCCTGTATCCTTTATGAAGAAACACAAAGTTGAATTGGTTATTCTTTTGGAAACTAGAGTCAATGGGCCTAGAGCCCTTAAAACTATCAGCAAGTTGGGCTTCTCAAACCACATCATTGAGGAAGCTAGGGGCTTTGCTGGGGGCATCTGGGCCTTATGGAACCAAACCTCCTTCTCAATTGACCTTGTCGACAAGAGCCTCCAATGTATCCATTTGAGAATCTCCTGGCAAGACAAAGACCCACTCATTCTCTCGGCTGTTTACGCAAGCCCAGATATAGTGAAGAGGAGGAAGTTATGGGAGGAAATTATGTTGTTTAATGTGCAAAACAAAGAACCTTGGTTCATCGCTGGAGATTTCAACGAGATCCTGGGGTCTAATGAGAATAGGGGATATGCCCCAGTGGATCTCAACAGATGTGCGGACTTTGCTGATGTGTTAGATAGCTGTAATCTTATGGACTTGGGTGGAGCAGGCCCTACGTTCACATGGAAGGGCCCCAAATTTGCTCACCTGGACCGGGTGTTCAAGAGGCTGGATAGAGCTGTGGCCAACGATTCCTGGAGAATAAGGTTTGACGAGGCTGGTGTGAAAATTCTCCCTAGAATTCTCTCTGACCATAACCGTTTGTTAATTAGTTTCTTTAGGAACTCGGAAAAGTGGGAGGATAGCCCGTTCCGGCTTTTACCCCTGGCTTGAGCATCCTAGTTTCAAACAAGTCCTAACAGAGAACTGGAGGAACAACTTGGAATCGGAGGGCAATCTTAGGCTGCTGGTGCTTATTCTAAAGGAGTGGAATACTTTAACATATGGTCACATTATCCATAAAAAGAACAATATTCTCCGCAGACTTGAGGGGATTCAGCAAAGCTTGGAGAATTACCACAACCCTAAACTGGAAAGACTGGAAGTTGATCTGAGAAAGGGAGCTAGAGTTGCTGCTTGAACTTGAGGAACAATTATGGTACCACAAGTCAAGGACGAAGTGGATTCAGGACGGAGATCGGAATACCAGGTTTTACCACACCATGGCTATCACTAGAAGGAGAAGAAATAAAATAGAAGCTCTCAGAAATGAGGTTGGCATATGTGTTCGGAATTAGTGATCAATCTGAAGGAGATGGCTTCTGCCTTCTACAAAGAGCTCTTCGCCGAGAATCTCAATAATCGCCCATGGAGAGAAACTTCGGTTAACTGGCCTCAACTTGAAAACTTGGATTTGGTGGAGTTAAACAAGAAGGTATCAAAGGAAGAGATAAGGCTTGCCTTTTTCCAAATGAACCCGCACAAAGCCCCTGGGCTAGACGACTTTCCTGCTGCCTTTTATCAAAAGAACTGGGCCATCCTGGGTGATAGGGTCTCTATGGATATGTAAAGGTTTTTCTGCAACCCAGAAGCTATATCCTCAATCAATGAAACGCTCCTTGTGCTGATTCCGAAGGTGGAGAGACCAGAGAAACTAGGACAATTCAGGCACATATCCCTCTGTAATGTCCTGTACAAAGCTGTGACCAAGATCATCGTGAATAGGTTAAAGCCGCTCCTGAAAAAGCTGATCTCTCCCTTCCAGTCGAGTTTTATCCCAAGGAGGAATATCCATGATAATGTGATAATTGCCCAAGAGATGACACATATGATGAATAGACAACGAGGGGGGAAAGCGTTTATGTCCATCAAGATAGACCTTGTTAAAGCCTATGATAGGCTGAGTTGGGAGTTCATTAATCAGGTGTTGCAAGAGATAGGCATCCCTCGAAATCTCATTAGCATTATTCAAGCTTGTTTATCGACCCCGAATTTCCAAATCCTGTGGAATGGAAACAAGTCCAGTCCTTTTGTCCTTTTTCTTCCTCTAGAGGTATTAGGCAGGGTGACCCCATCTCACCATACCTCTTTGTCCTTTGTATGGACAAGCTGCCACACCTCATTGCGGAAAAGACTAGGAACAAGGCTTGGTACCCTATGAGGGCTGGCAGGAACGACCCTTCCATATCGCATCTTATGTTCGCGAATGACTTGGTCTTGTTTGGAGAAGCCAGCTTAGTGCAATATAAAGTAATGGTGGATTGTTTGTAGGAGTTCTGCCTCATGTCTGGCCAGGAGATAAGCCTTGAGAAGACAATTATTTTCTTCTCCAAGAACACTCAAGAGGAGATCAAAGAAGACATAATCCTAGCTAGCGGCTTCAAGAAGGCTGAGTCCTTAGGGAAATATTTAGGGGCTATGCTAGATCATGGGAGAAATAAGAGGAGGAATTATGAAGGAGTCATCAGAAGGGTCAGACAAAGATTAGCTGGTTGGAAGAGCCACTGTTTGTCCTTTGCTGGCAGAGTTACTTTAGCCAAATCGGTGATAAGCTCCATTCCTTCATATCATATGCAGCACGGTGCTTTACTGATAACCACCTGTAAGGAAATTGAAAAACTTCAAAGGGCTTTCATTTTGGGGGATATTGATCTGAAAAAGAATGCGCACCTCCTAGACTGGGAAACGCTTTGCAAGCCCAAGAGGGCTGGAGGAATGGGAATCATTAGCCTTCAAGGGCATAATGAGGCCTTTTTACACAAAATTTCTTGGAAATTGTTAAATAACCAAGAGGAGCTGTGGGTTAGGGTCTTGATTGGGAAGTATGGCCGCAATCTGGATTGGAGAAGAGAGGTTAATGCCAAGAGCTACGACTCCTCCACCTTATGGAAATGAATTGGCAATATTTGGGAGGCCTTCCTTCATACACTGCACTGGGACTTGGGAAGGGGTTCTGATGTGCTTTTCTGGCAAGACAGATGGACGGATCTGGATATGCCCTTGAGTGAGCTCACCTTCTCTCCGCTTAGTGATGAGGATCTCCAGCTGAGGTGAGCTGATTTAGTTGACTCACGAACGGGGAACTGGGATTTAGGGTGCTTACGGTTGCACCTTCAGGAAGATATTATCCAGAGCATAAGACCCATTCTTCCGTCCGAAACAAATGGGGGGAAGAACCATTTGAAATGGAGGCACAAGATGAGCAATGGACAAATTGTGAAGAGGGCTTATGAGACTGTAATGGGCTTTGACAACCTAGTAACAGACGATGTTTGGAAATTTTTTTGGAGATGGCCAGGCCCTATGAGGCTGCGAACCTTTGCGTGGTTGGTAGTTCATGGTAGGGTTCTCACCAAAGATAGGATTGCCAGCAGAACCCTTTCTGCCATATTTGCAACAACAAGGTGGAAGATATCCTACATGTGCTAAGAGATTGTAGCAGGGCCAAAACTATCTGGAGGAATTGGTTTGTCAACGCCATTCCTGAAGAATTCTTCTCCACGGATGCTAAGAATTGGATGTATCGCAACCTGTCGGGCGGCTGGAAGCATATCCAGGTGTTCGAAAGGAAGGATATTTTTATAACCACGATTTGGCATATTTGGATGTGAAGAAATAAAGAAATTCATATACCTTTGTTCTCAAGGCCAGTGAACCCCATACTGGTTATTTCGAAATACATCAGAGATATTTATGTGGCGGTGGGGAACCAATCTCAGGCTAACAATATTGGGCTCCTTAACCAAGTGTGTTGGGATCCCCCCTTTGGGCTGGTAGAAATTGAATGTTGATGGGGTGGTGAACAATAACCTGAGTTCAGCTTTTTGTGGGGGGCTGATCCGCGACCATAGAGGCATGTGGCTAGCTGGGTTCTCTTATAGGATTGGCTTATGCAACCCTTTATGTGCTGAGCTTTGGGCCATCCTAAAAGGATTACAATTTTCTTGGGATTGGGGAGCAAGGAACCTGTTGATTGAGAGCGACTCTCTCATTGCAATTGAAGCCATCTCCAGGAACAGAAACCAAGATCAGCTTCCAAACTTAGTCATCAGAATTAGAGAATGGCTTAAGATGAATTGGCAAATTAAGTTTGGCCATATTGCTAGAGAAAAGAATTTATGCGCGGACTGGCTTACGGGTAATCCCTTGGAAGCTAGAGAAGATATAGTTGTCTATCACAATATTCCTTCTGGCGTGGGTCCCCTGTTGATCCAGGAAGCCAGAATTTTTAATCCTTAGTTTTCCTTTTCTTGGCTTCGGCCTTCATATGTACTAAAAAAAAAAGGTTAATGTCTCAACTTATAAAGCTAATGGACCTCAAAACTCTTCTGTCTGTCTCTTGAAAATATGAAATTACTTTGACATGAGTGTCATCTCGTAGCCCTGCTTAATTACCTAATTAACTAAATAACCTAGGGGTATGATAATCTGACAATCAATTAGGATTACTATCAATGTTATTATCAATCAATTTTACCGTTAGATTGATTATGTTGATCCAACGGTTGTATTTATTTCCATCTTTGTATGGTTATGATTCTCCATATTTAATGTGAAAGCATTAAATATGAGAAATCATAACCATACAAAGGTGGAAATAAATATAAAGTATTAAATATAATCGTTAGATTAACATAATCGATCTAACGGTGAAATTGATTGGTAATAATATTGATAGTAACCCTAATTGATTGTTACAATATCCTTCCCCAATAACTTTAACAACCAAAGATTAAGTAGAATAATATGTATAATAGATATTATTAAGCAACAATTCCCTTGCTTAATTACCTTATTAACTAAAAAAATTAAGCAACAAAATAATTTTGAAAAATGTATAAAGATGATTGAATTCAAAGTAACCAACTCCGCTGCTGTACTTTAGTCTATGCATGTATACTCAAGACATCAAGTTATGAAATAGAAATCACAACAGAAACAAGCTGGATTCGGTTTTGCAAATGATTATAATCTAACATATTAGCTCGAAACATATTAGGCTTCCTATTGTTATTTTGCTTCATATTGTTGGTTACATAGTAAAATCCTAAAATGTCAATATTCTTGGTATGGTATGAATGTGATTTGTGCACCCATCTTTTTTCCACAAGTGATGAAGGGATAAAACCTCTACGATATAACATATATTTTTAAGCGAAAATTTCATTTTCACTCCTTGTAGTTTAATAATATATCACTTAATCCTTTATGATTTTAAACTTATCATTCATATCCATTGTGGTTAAATAAGTTTATTATTTAACCTCCTATAATTTCAAACTTTCACTTATATCGTGATAACAAAAATATATCACTTAGACTCTGATGATTTTATAAATATAAAATTCTTTTTTTTTCTGACTTTTATTTTATATAATTATGATATTATCAAATAAGTTTTTAATGAAATACATTATTAATGATTAAATTAAAAATATTTAAAGTTTTTTATTTTGAAATGATATATTTTTGTAATCATAATAAATTTAAGTGACAAATTTTAAACCATAGAAAATCAAGTAATAAATCATATAATCACGAGAGGTAAACAGGACAAATGCTTATATGCTGACAATTGCACAACTGGTAATCTGGTACTATCGATTACTCACCCTTTGAAAAGTCCCGCATTGAATCAACATAAAGCAGAAAAGCACCAGATATACATAGAAGAATTTGCAACCAGTCAAAGCACACCTTCTTGGGCCTTTTGGCTAAGATCAAGTAAAGTATCTTTATATCTGATACGTGAGACATTGTAATAGGCCAGATCCCTTTTTTTGGCGAGACTGGTCTCTTATTTGGACGAGTTCCTACATGATATCTCTTATTTGGACGAGATTTGTAAATTGATTTTAAAATATTATATTTTTATAATTTTTTATTTAAATAATAATATTTTAATTTTTTTGCCCAAGTTGAATTATATTTTGAATCCCTTAATTTATTATTTTCGTAAAATAGAGTCTTAGTTTAACTTTTTTCTCAGACAAAGATTAAGTTGAGTAGGTTTAGTGTTACTATAAATAGTAGTTAAGCTACTAATTTTGGTCTAATAGTGATGGGTTTAAATAGTTTGTATTTGATTATGTGTTTAATTTTCATTTGTATAAAAAATAATAATACAAACAGTAGTTGACGAAATTTACTTATTACTTACAACACAGTCAGTAATAGAAATTTGAAAATGTGAGAGTTAATATCAAGAAGGATTTTTGAACCAGTTTTAGAAGAATAAATCAAAATACAGTCTTTTCATATTTGAGTGCCCATGAAATTGTAATTGTCGTTGCCCACGAATTTAGCTGAATTTTATAGTTTTTTTTTTGTTATTTGTTCACCAATTCATCAATTAGCCAACTAGTTTGGTCACATTCAGACATGATAGAAAGATGATAAAGTTCTTTCTATCAATTTTAATACAACTATATATATATATATATATACTTAAAACTCAAATTTGAAATCACTAATTAAACTACAACAACCAACACCATTGATGCACCAAGGATGGCCATATTGGGATGACTCAAACTTCATTGGGCCCTTTGAATATATCTGTTGAGTAAGGCTCTGTTAAGGGACGCGTACCCTTACTGTGAAACCTTTGAACTTTATTGATTATTTGCATGCCTTACACATACCCACTGTGGGGTATTTAACCACTGAATTAGTTAGCTAACATGGCATAACAACCTTGCTCAATGTGAGCACTATTACACGTATACAATTCTTAGTAACAACTGCATTACACGTATGTATCCCCTTATATTTATTGTACATGATCTAAAGCCCACGATGGGTACCCCTTAACCCTTCTACTCTTCTCTCTAATTACTTCATCTGTAACATCTGCTCCCCCTTTAAGAGGCACCTTGTCCTCAAGGTGTAAAGCTGGATAAGCTTGTCGAAGGTCTGCTGCATTTTCCCATGTTGCATCCTCAGGGACAACTGCGGACCATTGAACCAGAAATTGGAGCGCTTGCTTGTCACTCTGCTGGACATGTCTAGATGATAGTAAGGCCACAGGTTCTTGAAGAGGTTTGTTGTGTATGCTGGTAATAGGTAAGGGCTCATAACTAATATCTTGTGAACCATAAAATGGTTTCAAAGAAGAGACGTGAAAGGTAGGATGAATCAAACTTCCAGGGGGCAATGTGACTCGATAAGCTACTAGACTTATCACCTTTTCAATGCAATAAGGGCCAAAGTAACGTTTGGCCAGCTTGTGATTGGAACGTCTCACAACCGACACCTGCCTATAAGGTTGCAACTTGATCAAAACCTTGTCACCAACTTGAAAGGTGCGATCTTGTCTGTGTCTATCAGCTTGTAGTTTCATCCTGTGTTGAGCTCGTTGCAATTGGAGCTTGAGATAAGCTAACAACTGATCTCTATCTTGTAACATCATATCAACTGTCTCTGTGGAAATTGAATAATTACTGTATGGTGGAATTAAAACTGGAATTTTGCCATAAACTGCTTGGAAAGGAGACATATTAATGGCAGAATGAATGGCCGTGTTGTAATGAAGCTCGGCCCAACACAAATACCTAAACCAGCTATTATTCTGCTCAGAACAAAAAGCACACAAATATTGTTCAAGGTACCTATTGGTAACCTCAGATTGGCCATTGAATTGGGGATGATAAGCCGGAGAAGCATTCAATTCCGTGCCACTCAATTAAAAAAGTTGCTGCCAAAATTTGCTCATAAAAATGGGATCACGATATGAAACCAAAGACTTTGGAAAACCATGATGTTTAACTACCATATCACAAAACAAATTGGCTACCATAACCGCAGTATAAGCTGTAGGAAAGGGACCAAAGTGGCCATATTTGGACAACCTATCCACAACTACCAATATAGCTGTATAGCCATTTGATTTTGGAAGTGCAGTAATAAAATCCAAGGTCAAATCATAAAAAATAGCTTGAGGAATTGGCAACGGCTGTAATAAACCAAGGGGTACCTGAGTGGAATGCTTGATGTGTTGGCAAACAGTACATTCCTTGACAAATCTTTTTACATCTTGCCTCATATTCTTCCACATGAAGGAAGCAGATAAGCGCAAAAATGTTCTTTGGACTCTAGCATGTCCAACTATTGGAGTGGCATGAGCTTCTGTCAACAGTAAAGGCTTTAAAGCTGAATTAGAGCCCAAGAAGCATCGATTCCTATGGAAAAGCATGCCATCCTTTCTTGAAAAATCACTATGCAACATTGTGCCATCATCCATATTTTTGTGAATGGTTAATAATTCCGGATCTGTTTTATTATCCTCCTTAACTTGCAACCACACATCCAACAATGGTGCAGAATGTAAGGCATTACAAACAGCTTGTGCTTAATCTGGGAATTGCCTAGAAAGACCATCAGCTACAATATTGGAAATTTCAGATTTGTATTCGATGGTGAAATTGTATCCCATCAATTTGGAAATGTACCTTTGCTGATCAACTGTTTGAATGGTTTGCTTCAAAAGCTCCCTCAAGCTTTGATGATCAGTCTTAATCACAAAATGGGACCCTAAAAGGTAGTGTCTCCAGCATTTAATAGCTTCAGTGATGACATATAATTCTCTGACATAAGCAGAGGAACCAACCAATCTAGGACCAAACTTTTTACTAAAATAAGACACTGGTTTCCCTTTTTGCAATAACACAGCACTAGCTCCTAATTGAGAAGCATTCGATTCCACTGTGAATGAAGATGAAAAATCCGGTAATTGGAGCACTGGTGTGGTAGACATAGCCTGCTTTAATGCTAAAAATGCAACCGTAGCTTGATCATTCCAAGAAAACTTGGGTTGTTTGAGTAATTATGTTAAGGGGTGAGCCAAGGAAGCATATCCTTTAACAAATCTTCTATAATAGTCTGTTAACCCAAGGAAAGCTCTTAATTGCTTAATAGATTTTGGTGGGGGCCAATCAACCAAAGCTTCTATTTTCCTCTTGTCAGCTTTGACTCCTTCCACAGTCACAACATGACCAAGATAAGAGATTTCAGAAACCCCAAACTCACACTTACTGAGTTTCACAAAAAATGCATGCTGTAACAAACAAGTTAATGCAGTATCTAAGTGATGAACATGATCCTCCAATGAAGAACTATAAATCAGCACATCATCGAAGAAAACAACTATAAATTTCCTTAAAAATGGTTTAAAAATTCTGTTCATTGCCGCTTGAAATGTAGCCGGTGCATTGGTCAAACCAAATGGCATCACTTTGAATTCATAATGGCCCTCATGAGTACGAAAGGCTGTTTTAGGAATATCCTTAATCTTCATCCTAATTTGATGATAGCCCGAACGCAAATCCAGTTTTCTAAACACCTTAGCCTCAAATAACTCATCAAGTAGTTCATCAATAGTTGGTATAGAAAAAGCATCCTTTATTGTCATAGCATTTAAGGCACGATAGTCTATGCACATTCTCCAAGTATGATCATGTTTCTTCACTAACAAAACAGGTGAAGAAAAAGCACTAGGGCTTTGTTGAATCCAACCAGAGGCTAGTAATTCAATAATCTGTTTCTCAATTTCAGTTTTGTGATGATGTGGATATCTGTAAGGTTTGACCTTCACAGATTTGGATTCATCTACCAACTTAATAGCATGATCCATGCCACGAAAAGGAGGTAGGGATTTTGGTAATTCAAACACCCCTTGACACCTGACCAGAACATCCCACAGCTGACCCCACATATATGTTTCAACAATAAAAGATCAGCATTTACCTCAGGGTGATCTGATTCTGAACTATGTGTTGTTAATGCAGAGCAAACAGCTCACCCTTGGAGTGTAACAGCAGTATTCTGACCTGGTTGAATACCTTGCAATCTCACCATTTTACTTTGCCAAGTAAATTCCATAGAAAGGTCACCATAATTATGTGTGACACGTCCCAAAGTCACCAACCAAGGCATGCCTAAAATAATACTCAAATCAGTTAGTTCTACAACATAAAGATCAGTTGAAAAATAATGACTTTGAATGAGCAATGGCACTTGGAGACACTTCTTTTCACAGAGTAGAAAATCCCCATTTCCCATAAAAACTCTCATCCGGGAAGATTTCACCATTGGCAACTTCATTGCTTCAGCTAAGTCCCTGTTAATGAAATTGTGTGAACTCCCGGAATCAATTAGAACTTGTACTGTTTTCACTTTCACTAATGCCAATAAAACCAAATACTTAACATCATGACCCGAAAGAGAATGCAAAGCAGCATCCATTTTGACTCCATCATGTTCTGTTTTTCCCCAAACAATTTCCTCCTCCAATTCCCCATCCGAGTCCTCAGGTTCACCTATTAAAATCAACATCTTTGCTGGACAATGATGTTTGGTAGACCACTTTGCATCATAAGTATAACAAATACCCATATCTCGTTTCTTCTGCAACTCCTATGGTGAAAGTTTCTTAACTGGTAAATTGTTAGGATTGTTAGAAGCAGGTAAAGAAGGTGGTATACTTTGTACTAGTTTATCTGTCGTGCCTGTGGAATGAGAACGATAAAATGGTTTCTTCTGAGAATTGGAAACTGAGGAACGCAATTCCCCATGGTGACTGTCATATGCAATTGCCAATTGCATGGCTTGATGGAGTGAAGAAGGCCCTCTCAATTGAATAGCCCCTTGAAGATCTGGTTGCAAACCAGAAATGAAAAACGTCATTAACAAGTCATCACTAATATTAGTTACCTGATTCACTAACTTTTGGAACTCTGCCATGTAATCCTTTAAGCATCCGGTTTGTAACAATTCGGATAAAACACCTCGAACATCTTTGTATTGAGATGGTCCAAATCTATGACAAATAGCCACCTTGAAATCGTCCCACGATTTGACAATTCCACTTCTGAAAATCCATTGGTACCAATCTGCTACTGCCCCATCCATGCGCAACCCAGCCAATTCTACTTTCAAATTATCTGGAACTTGTTGAATCTTGAAGAACAATGATGTCTGGAAGATCCATGTAGTTGGCTCCTTCCCATCGAATTTGGGAATCTCGATTTTAACAAATTTCAAAACCGCACGAGAATCATCTACATGCAACGGATGTTGATGAACACCACAATGAGATTGAGACGAATGTTCCTGAGAATTTACCTCAGAATTTGCTTTCGAAGTTTGGGTCATCATCTCTCGAAAACTAGTTTCCATCGTTTGAAATCGTTTGTCTATCAACTCCAGCATCTCCTCAAAACGCCGATTACTGTCTTCTTTATACTGTGTCAAGTCATCAACAACTTCTTGAACCCTCATTATCGCCGTCATGAATCCACCGGATGAAAGCACCAGTTGTTAAGGGACGCGTACCCTTACTGTGAAACCTTTGAAGTTTATTGATTATTTGCATGCCTTACACATACCCACTGTGGGGTATTTAACCACCGAATTAGTTAGCCAACGTGGCATAACAACCTTGCTCAATGTGAGCACTATTACACGTATACAATTCTTAGTAACTAACTGCATTACACGTATGTATCCCCCTATATTTATTGTACATGATCTAAAGCCCACGATGGGTATCCCTTAACCCTTCTACTCTTCTCTCTAACTACTTCTGTAACAGGCTCATGCTTTGAAGTGAGCACTATTACACGTATACAATTATTAGTAACTAACTGCATTACGCGTATGTATCCCCTTATATTTATTGTACATGATCTAAAGCCCACGATGGATATTCCTTAACCCTTCTACTCTTCTCTCTAACTACTTCATCTGTAAGAGGCTCATGCTTTGAAGTGAGCACAGACATTTTTTGGATTTGGTTAAATAAATATTATATTGAGAGTTGCGCTAGTTCGTTCTGCTTAGGCAGTTCGCATACACTTCAACACTAACAAGATGACCTACGTCTCGAACTCATAATCATTAATTAAACTAAAACAATCAACCACCACCGGATAATCCACTTGCTTGATTATCATCAAGCATAACATGAAGAGGAAACAGACCAAACGGTGATGCTACCAAGTAATCTGATCATGGGCTACTTTAGAGTTGGCTGACACCGATTTTTCCAGGTGCAATAAGCCCAACACATCGATCACATGAACCTATATTGTTGAATTGTTGTATCTGGAATATGCATGGACAATATAATTTCATATCCTTTTTCAAGGCCCGAACCAATATTTCTATTTCTATTTAGAAATCTATCTAAATCGTTGTGTACTAAAAAATCGAAATCTTTTGATTTCTATTTCAATAACAACAATTATCAACTTTGTAGTTTATTCTGTAACGTTAAAGGTCTACTTTAAAAAACATAAAAATGAAACTTCCTATACACTAGAAACAAGTCCTCTAAGCAAGGTGTTCACTTTTTTTTGGATAATGTTCCGGGTTTATACATTCGGGTATCAATAGTCAAGGAGAAGAGTTGATAGAACCCAGATGGAGTTTTACTCGGAAGGGAAGCCAGCCAAAATACTATAACCCAAAGTGGGCCCTACCACAATTACATGATGGATTTCTATAACTACCCACGTTCACAATAACCACCTATGGAAAGGTTATATATACCAAAAACCATAACTAACGAAAGGAGAACAAGAACCATACAATAATCATACTAATGTTTATACAGAACAGATAACAAAAGAAAATAAAACAAAGGACAGAACAGAAGACAAATTTCAATATAATAAGACAACTACCTCTATACCAAAATCTCAATATAATTCGACGTTTAACTATAGAGTTGCAAGTGCTAAATGGTAATCTTGATACTCTTTCTGGTGATTGATTACGCAATATATAGTATTTGGTTTCTAACTACAAGATTTATTGCTGCGAAGCAATGATTTATGCTTTGAAATGATTGGTTAATTTAGTTAAAAAATTTCAGCCCTTGACAATTTAACTTTAACATATTAACAGTTCTATTATCTTCTGAATCATTTATTATTAGGAATTTAAATAGGATAACATCAATATTGTCATATACGCACGTCATCCTCTCTTATATTTTTAGAAGAACAAACACACACACACACATATCAATTTAAAGACTTTTATATTCACGCAACATATAGTGAAGAATTATTTTACAACATCAAAATTTTCTGATAAAGAAATTAGGGAAGTCTTAAAGAGCTCAACTTTATTTAAAATTACTTGTATTAATATGAAATGTTTGAACGAGAAAGTTACTGAATTTAATTGATGAAAAAATAATTCATGCCATCAACAAAATACATGGCACATATGACTTGTTTTTTAAGTGATAAATAATATCGAGATATTTTTCTACTAAATTTAAAATCCGTATTGGTTATAAAACAAAATCTGAGACATTCAATTATATAGGTTTAAGATCTTCAAAATCCTTGAAATTGTGATATTACTAAACTTTCATATAGATTAAATGAATAAAAGTTATAAAATATGACATAATAAGGCGTCAATTCTTGTTATTTTTTCAAATTTATTTTAAAAACTAACACCAGTCAAATCTTGCAAATTAAGGTGTCAATGTCGTAACACCTAAATTAACAAGAAATGAAAATCAATTGGCTGAGTTTCCTGTCTCAATCAAAGTAACACAATTTTATTTAATTTTAGGACAACACTAATGTTTCTAGAAGCACGATTTGTACTATATAATTTTAAATTTTGGTAACAACTAGAAATATATACATTAATATTTGATAGCAACTTGGTTTCATTTTCTGGTCCCAGTTTTTAGGGTTTTGTAGCAATACGCAAATTTGGTCCCCTACTGCTGGAAGCTCTTAATCAAACCCTAGGACCACTCTCTTTTTTGGCATTCATCATTTGCAATTGCATTAAAATCGTTGTCCATTTGCAATTCCAACATGAACCCTTGATCTACTAGAATCAAAAAGTTACTATTAGGAATTTAAATAGGCAATATGAATATTATCATATACTGATATTATCGTCTTATGTTACCAATAATTATTAGTTCAAATGGTAAGAATTTTTTTCCCCTTCAATTAGAGAGAGTTTGACTTTTGGGATTAGAAAAAATAGTTTTGCGAGAGCCACCTTCAATATAAGTTTAAGAATGCTCGAACTGGATTGAATTGGTTGGATAAAAAAAAAACAAAAAAATATATTACCATTTGTTATGAATTGGATTTATATTTCAACCACATATCAAATATAAGATCACAATCTATCTCAATCTTATCACATCAATATAATCCAAGGAGGATCAAGGAATAAGATCTTCATCCCCAACAAATAAGGCAGCTATCATATTAATCAAGGGAGATCTAAAGCCCAAATTCATAAAGGTAAACCATATAAATAAGAGGCTAAAGACCCCAACTACATACTTTTGACCTATTTATTATTATTGTCAATACTGTGTACACACCCACGTCTTGACTATACACTTATTGCTTATGCGTAGTGATTGATACATTGACTTTATGCCAATAGGATATCTCTTCGATAGAAATCTCTGAACACATATTTTTACTGTATAGATTTACAGTTCATTAGGACTGAACACCATTATTAATTATACCCAAAAGTTTGTCATTCCTATGCCTAAATATATTTATCTGATAAAATAATTAAAGAATCTCAAATTTATTTAAAATTATTTGTTTTAATATGAAATGTGTCAAACACAAATATACTCTACGTAATAAATGAAAATAAATCTTGCCATCGACAATCTACATGGCATATATGATTTAAGTTTTTTACTTGATAAATATTAGCAAAACATTCTTCTACTATATCTATAAAATTAAAATCCTTGATTGGTTATAAAACTAATTAAAGTTGAGATCTTCAATTAGATAGTTTTAAGATCTTCAGAATCCTTCAAATTCTGATAATACAAAACTTTCATTTTAAAAAATAAGTTTTAAATCTATTAAAAATAAAAAAAGGTTTAAAATATAATACCGGTCAAATCTGCCAAAGGCGTCAATGCCCTGGCATCTCAATTATGAAGAAAAGAAAATCAAACGGCTACTTTTCCTGTCTCAATCGATGCGACGCAGTTTCATTTTATTTTTGGACTACACTAACGTTTGTGTTTATCTGTTCTGCTTTTAGAAACAGCATATGTACTAAATTATTTTAAACTTTAGTACAACTTGAAATATATACATTAATAACTGGTAGCAACTTGATTGGTTTCATTTTGTGGTCCCAGTTTTATAGGGATATAATATATGCTGCAATTTTCAAATTTGGTCCCCTGCTGGAAGCTCTTGATGAATCTTATTAAAATTGGTCTGTCGGTCAAGGTATCGGATTACTAGTTGAACCGTATGATCCAGTTATTATATATAAATATATTAAAAAATATATAAACATACTCAAATAATTGAAAAAATAATAATATAAATTCTAAATATTTTAATATATAAATAATAAATTATAGATTATTGTCCAATAAAAGATCAAACAAACATATAATGCTTGTGATATTAGTATTTTAGGTTCAGTAAACTGTTAGAAATATTAATAGTGAATTATAATATTAAAAGGATTTTATTATAATTATAATATTAAGACTCTTGATATTACTCATTAAACGTTATATGAACCAATTAATTACTGATACATTTAATCTCAATCATATCATTGATTTGATATATGATGGACGTACCAGATTATAAGTTATGGAATATATATATTAGGGATGGTCCTATCTCCCCTTCAACCCTAATGTCATTCTCTCCATCAGAATATATATCAAAGTAAAGAAGGCTTAAAGAGAGAAACTTCCCCAACATAATTGCTCACAAGATGATGACTGATGTTAATCCTTCATCATCGTTTTCAGATATGTCTTTATCTCTTATGTGTATGTGAAAATCATATATTCCCAAAATCCTTTATCATGTTTTTATTTTATGATTTATGAATATGATATATTATGCAAACTAACATGTGGTATCAGAACCTGGTTTAGGAATTCATGTTTTTCCATGTATGATTATGATTGGATTCTTGATTTTTGAAAAGTTAGGATTTTTTAAAATTTATGTTTTTCCCTAATGATTTTTGATATGATTCTATGAATTCATGTTTTTGAATGCACGTGGATTTTTGCTAATTATCGTTTCTGGATCCAAATCTTGAATTGATTTTGCAATTCACAAAAAGACAAAATTGTGCCTATTACTTTGCAATTCGCAATTTTATATATTGCATTCAATGGCTACTGTACGTATATTCAAGAAAGCATATTTGAATGATTATAATATATATTATAATAAAACAAATTACATGTATAGGATGGATACATTACTTTTGTGCAAGGTTGACGCATGATCTTTTATATATATGTTTGGATTTTTGCTTATATATAAATCGTATATATAAAGCTAATGTTTACAAAGGCAAGACAAATGCTTGTGGCTTAATGTTTATATATATAAAGTACTGATTTTGAAATGTGTTTTTGATTGAATTAAAATTAAATGTTAAATTTTAATCCTATAATTGTTAATATATATATATATATATATATATATATATATATATATATATGCATTATTTATATTATGAATAATGCAGTATGTATAATGACATGATTTTTCGTTGAGACTGAATGAATTTTTATATAAGAATTAGTATGAAAATTTACATAGTTCTTGTTAATAAGAAAAAATAAAAAAAAATAAAAAATAAAAATTGCAATATGTATATCTGAAGTATGGATTGTATACTTATTGTTAATTTTATTGATGTATTATATTGTGATTATGATAAGAGATTGATCTGTTAAGTTATTTTCACACATTATGTCATGGTTTGTTAGTCACCAAAGTGGCCAAACTAAAAGTTTGTAGATAACATAAAAGTCATTTATTTGTGTGCATTATGGTTATAGTTTGTTAGTCACTCAAGTGGCCAAACTAGAATGTTATCGCATGCATAAAATTATCATTTGTCCATGTACCTATGAAATACCAATTACTGAAATAAATTGGATAAATTGACGTTGCTGATTATTAGAAATGAGGGATTCACCCAAAGGTGAATCATATTCTATAATTAGTGACATTATGTGGCAAATTAGTATTTTGATTAAATATGTTTTGATTATCCAAAGATAATGGATATATTTAATTGAAAAATATTTTTTATCTATTAATGTTTTGGTATTTGCTTATGATGAGTATATTGTAGTATTTACCCAAAGGAGTGATACTTTGTGCTTGTATGATTTTATTTGAATCGCATTTATGATTATTCATAAGCTTTTGTGTATGTTATTTTAATTGCAGTTTTTTTCCATGAATTCACAAGCTTCATCTGTTACTATGTTTGCTGGTGAGAATTTCTCAGAATGGCGTGAACAAGTCAATTTTCATTTAGGTGTTATGGATCTTGACTTGGCACTCCTTGAGAATGAACTCACTGCTATTACTGAAACCAGTAATGAGGAAGAAAAATCTCACCATAAGGCATTGAATCGAAGTAATAGGTCGAGCCTTATGTTCATTAAGATGAATATTTCCAACAACTTGCAGGGATTCGTTACGATCTGAACTATAAATCCAAATGAAGATTGTTTTTTCTTTATGGAAAATAGAAAGAAATATTCGATTGAAGGCATAGGGACTTATCGTCTGGTCTTAGATAATGGCTATCATTTAGACCTATTACGCACCCTCTATGTTCCTTCATTATCTAGGAACCTTATTTCAGTTTTTTGTTGGATGTTAATGGTTTTAAACTTATGTTTGGATCTGGTTATTTCAATTTATATAAGAATACTGATGTTGTTGGTTCTTGTATTCTGATTGATGGTTTATATAGATTGAAATTGAATGAGTCTTATGCTGAATTACTGCTTAATGTTGTTTATAATGTTGGATTTAAGCGTAATATAGAGAATGAGAATTCTGATTACTTGTGTCATAGACGATTGGGTCATGTATCCAAAGAAAGAATAATGAGATTGGTGAAGGATGCTATTTTGCCAAATTTAGATTTTACTGATCTTGAATTATGTGTGGATTGCATTAAAGGAAAACAAACCAAACATAATAAGAAAGATGCCACAAGAAGCATCCAACATCTAGAGATTATACACACTGATATTTGTGGACCTGTGGAGACTCCAGCTTTTAATGGAGAAAAATATTTCATTACCTTTATTGATGATTTTTCACGTTATGGTTACGTCTATTTGCTTCATGAAAAATCTCAATCAGTCAATGTCCTAGAGACATACATTAAGGAGGTTGAGAGACAGTTAGATAAAAAGGTGAAAATCGTAATGTCAAATAGAGGTGGTGAATATTACGGTAAATATAATGAGTCAGGATAATGTCCCGGTCCATTTGCAAAATTCCTCGAAGAGCATGGCATATGTGCACGGTATACTATGCCAGGCACATCACAACAAAATGGTGTGACAGAAAGGTGTAATCAGACATTAATGGATATGGTCAGGAGCATGATGAGTAACTCCTCATTACCCAAATATTTGTGGACTTATGCGCTTAAAAGTGCGACCTACTTGCTGAATAGGATTCCTAGTAAGGAAGATCAAAAGACTCATTTTGAATTGTGGACAGGAAGGAAACCTAGCTTAAGGCACCTGCATGTTTGGGGTTTCCCAGCTGAAGCAAGGATTTATAATCCACATGAACGAAAGTTAGAGTCTCGAACGATTAGTGGATACTTTATTGGTTATCCTGAGAAGTTCAAAGGATATGTATTTTATTGTCCGAACCATAGTCTGAGAATTATAAAAACTGGTAATGCAAGATTCATTGAGAATGGCGAAGTTAGATGGAGTTATAAAAGGGAAATTATGGAAATAAAGGAGTCTGGGGTAAATGTTTCATTGCCTATAATTGTTACTCTATCTACTAAATTCCCTAATGTTGTTCCAGTTGTTGTAGAACAAGATGACAACGCTGAACATCATTTGAATGAAGAAGTACTCCCAGCAGATGCTAACTTACAGAATGCTAATGCACAAGAATCACATGAAATAGAATTAAGAAGATCCCTAAGGGAACGTAGGCCAGCTATTTCGAATGATTATGTAGTTTACCAGTAGGAGTCAGATTATGACATTGGAATCAATAAAGATCCAGTTTCGTTTTCACAAGCCATAGAAAGTAAAGAATCCGATAAATGGATTGAAGCTATGAAAGAAGAGCCAAAATCCATGGATCAGAATGATGTCTGGGATCTCGTCGAATTACTGGAAGGTTCCAAAAGAGTCGGTTGTAAGTGGATCTTTAAGACGAAACGCGACTCTAATTGAAATATCGAACAATAGAAAGCTAGACTTGTTACCAAGGGTTATACTCAGAAAGATGGCATTGATTTAAATAGACATTTTCACCTGTCCGAAAAAGGATTCATTAAGGATAATTATGGCATTGGTGGCTCATTATGATTTAGAGCTACATCAAATGGATGTGAAAACAACCTTTCTTAATGGTGACCTTGAGGAAGAAGTTTATATGGATCAACCTGAAGGTTTTTCCATGGAAAGTGAAAGAAAATTAATGTGTAAACTCAAGAGGTCAATATATGGACTTAAGCAAGCATCCCGACAATGGTATATCAAGTTCAATACCATTATTACATCTTTTGGATTTGAGGAAAACACTGTTGATCGGTGTATTTACCAGAAGATCTGTAATAGCCCGTTATAAACCGGTATTGTTAACATTGATTATGATATTAAGCGCAGTTACATTCGCAACAATTCATTTATAAAAATGCGAGTAAACTTTTTTCTTTTTATTACGCTAGCATTTAAAACAATAATAAGGCGTAATAAATAAAAGTTGTGACCGCAACTGAAAACTCATTGCGAAATAATAATATAAAATGCCTAGATATCATATAATACATCTCTCAAGTCACCAAGGGGTTCCCATAAACCCACTTAGCCAAAATCTCACTTTTACGTTTTCTACTTATCCGAACATGATTTGGTATTTTAATTACTGCGGAAAATCTGAATGTCGAGAACCTCCCATCTTTTAGTATGTTATTCTATACTTAATTATATTTGTAACGAGCTATCAAAAGCTCCAAAAAGTTCTTGTTTGTTTTGATAATCACAGTTTTGAGTTGGACAAGCAAATCTGTCAGCCAACCTCAAACTGCACTCCAAACAACCCTCACTCATTGAACGTTTCTGGACAAACCACTCTACTAATTGATCTTAATTTTTTATAAAAATAACTAAACACCTCAAGCTTCAATTTGACATATCATGCACCTAATTTGACCAAGAAACAAAGCGGGAATAATGTTTCTAAAAACAGCCAGTGACAGCCCCATGTGCAGGGGACTTTCGGACGGTCTGTGCTCAATGACCCTTACAAGGAAGCATGCTACTCCTATGGTTCTCAAATTTTGACACAAGGTAGTTGACATCTCGAGATTTACAATGGTGTAAGTAACATCTCTATTGGACCTTTGTGGAGGGAGATATGCTCTCCCAAAGTTCACTCAAAATCTGCCAATTTATCGAAATTTTGCCAGAGTCTCCTTTGTTTTTCCAACATATCCCACTTATAAAAGTGTGGTATCTAACCTCGAATGGTACCTAATAAACATGGGTGACACTCAAAGACTAGCAATGCTTTGGTGCTCTTACAACCCTTCACAATTTATATCAATTAGCTTACTTTACAATTCAATAATTGCATTATCAAATCTTAAACCATTTCAATCACATTAAGTCCTTTGCATGCATTTCTTTGACATAAAACATAAATCAAATCCTAGAATAGGCATATTGCCCCTTTCATCATATACATGCTTCAATATTACACAAAGTCTCAAGATTACAATTTACATCTTCTCCAATGAAACATAATACAAATAAATCTCCAAATGAAAACATGGTAAAACATAAGCTAAACTTAGCCAAAAAGTGACATGAACAAAGATGACATATGAATAGTCCTAGCTCAATACAATGTTCATGTCCTAAGTCTAGCCTAGGCCAAATGACCACAAAATGCAAAACAAAGAATACGTCCATAAGCTCATTCTACGGGCCTCTTGCCCGCCGCTCCAACGCCACTTCCACTACCTGAAATAAAGTCCCCAAAACGGGGTGAGATATATGAATATATCTTAGTAACCCAGAGGTTCTGGAGATTACTCCGCCCAATGCCTCACTTCGATGCATATCAATAATATAATACACCATTCCAAAACGGGATAAAGCAAGGGGTTTAGTGAAGTAGGGAAGCATAGAGAATAAAATACGATGAAGCTGGAATGGTTAACGCCAAAGCCACGCAACATCCGGCCTATTAGCCTCGGCATATAGCCTACGAGTTCTCATCCAAGGAAGTTTTCCCAGAACATCAACCAAGGCATCCTCCATCCATATACACCCGAGACTTCCTAGTCTGCTCCTCTACAAATGACACACGACGACCCCAGGTCATCTGAAACCCCCTCATGGAGACCTATCCAGTCGAAGTTCGTAACGCCCGAAGGCAAACTGTCTATTGGCCAGAGACACGGTACATCCTATGTACCACTATACATACAATATGCATGATCATGTTATTCTATACTACTAACATACACCTCCAACCACTACCTTCAAGAGGCATGGTGGAGCACACACGGGGATTAAACCCCAGTACCAAGGGATTACCTGATTAATCTCCTTCTAGCTTGATAGCTCCAATTAAATATTTTCCTGAGCTTGGTACCACTAGAAATGCCTACACATAGGACATTCCCATGTCAATTAAACCAACCAACAACATGTACATGCTCATTAAATATCCATGCATATAATTATGACAACTTACCAAAATCCCTTTGGTCGAGGACCAAAGGCAGCCCACCAAGCTCTAGGCTCCAAGTTCACTTCTGTGGGAGGCAACCTATTGTGATCACACGAGGATCATCAACACACGGTGCAATTAACCAACATTACAAAGCACCAAATCCCCACTCCCCACATGCATAGGTTCGGCCATTTAGGCCCAATTTATCAAACAATTTTCTTAATTATTTTTCATAGTTCCCATGGTTTCTTAGGCTCACCCTAACACTAATTCAAGTCCTCAAATTAATTAAAATCATGATAGTACCCATTTTCCTTAATTTCCTTTAAAGGTTCAAATGTACACACTTACACACTCCAAGCATTTTTCCTTCAAATTCCAATGTATCAACTTAACACATCACCCATCTAAATACCATTTTTAATCACACAACATCAATTAAACAATTTTTGCATCATCACACCCAACACACCCTAACAAGGCAGAAATGTTCAAGCCCCACAACCAAAGGGAATTCAATCCAATTTAACACTTCTACACACCTTACAATCCTATAATTAACTCATACAAACTCTTCACAACTCAATTACACAATCATAACACAAAGTCATTTCACAAAGTGTTGAATCATCAACTCCAAAATTGCCTAAGTTACCAAATAAATCATCAATAATTTATATGACATCAATCACTCTAAAACATCATTCTAAGTCACTTTTATCCAATACACAATTTCAATTTGAGCTCTCTAACTACATCAATTCATACAAACCAACCCTAGGTCACCAAATTATAGATTCATGATTCAACCAATAAAAAGTGTTAAAACTTACCCACAAGCTAGGCCAAGGACTCCTCCAAGTGATATTCAAGCAATGACTTGAACACACAACTCAAAAACTACAAATCTCCTACCTAGGTCGCGGCTGCATATGAGAATTTTCTCCAATTTAGTGAGTGTCAAGACTCAAGATTACCATGGTTGTGTTTGGATGATGATTTCCTTCAACTTTGGTGACAAACTTTGTTGGATTTAAGTGAGTATTGAGTGAGTTATGAAAGGATGAAGTTTTGGAAGAAAACTTGGTCTTCCATGGTGGGGGTGCGGGTTCTTGGGTGGGGAAGGAGAGAGAAGGCTGATTTCTTTTGTGTTGTCCCAGGTGGCAAGTCCACTTAAGTGAGGTGGGCCCCACCGCCACCTCACACGATTTCAAACTAATTCAAATCTCCCCCTATTATGCTAAACGTCCATAATTTCATAAACTATTTAGAAACTATAACTTTTAACATTAACCATTGTCCTTTAATTTCCCTTGACCAGATGAATCCGGAGTTTTCTGGTCGTTCGGAGAATCGCAGTTTTAAGCTGTTATGCACGCTGTGGGAACGCTTCCCCAAACACTCTAATTTTCATCAATTTTCACCAAAAATCATATTTTATAGTCCTATGTAGCATTTATAACTTATATCCAAACCTAGAGCTCAAAATTTATTTGGCACGCTTTACGATGCAATTATACCGCGATATTTTTACTCTGTAAAAACATTATTCAACAAATTTCCAGAAACTTGCCTAACCACTCAATTTTTTGTTCTGAATCCATTTCCACGGTTAGTTTTCTCATTTGATACCTCCTACTCAATTTCACTTTCCTAGGGTTACTTGTTTGGCTAATTACCGTTTTACCCTTCCTTTGTACTTTGATCTTAATTTCAAGATTTTCACTAATCCTACCCTTTAATCCACATTTAATACATAAATATACGTTTTAGAAATGCGAGGTGTTATAAGATCAGAGAGAGTAAGTTTGTTTTCTTAGTTTTTTATGTTGACGACATCTTACTTGCTGCAAATGATTTGAGTATATTGCGTGAGATTAAAGATTTTCTCTCAAAGAATTTTGAAATGAAAGATATGAGAAATGCGTCCTATGTGATTGAAATAGAAATATTTGATGGGACGAAAATTCGTGCCCATCTAAGCCCATTTTGATGGAAAAATTCCATCTGTTCCCTCACCTGATAAGCAACTTTAGCACTAAAAGCACATGTTTTATATCTTTATCACAAGAATACAGTGGGGAACGGAAGGTGACGTATTCTTTTGGAAAATATATATAAAGGGGAACAAATTTGGAATATTAAATACACTTGCTCCACTCATTTAATATTTCTGTCCATTTTGCAGGAAACGTTGGAAATAAGTTTACATAAAGCATAAGCGGTGCAGCAATCAAGCAAGAGGAAACATGCGTAGCAGAGAATAAACGGTTCCTATGGGCTAAGGAGGAAAGCAAGGCATGGGAAGATCAGAAGGAAAGACAAATCTCAACAATAATTGTCCCATCCAGCCACTTGCGCCCCTCAAAGCACTGTTCACACCGCCCCTTCCATGCAGTCAAGAAAACAACTCCAAGAGATTACCCACTTTGCCCTTCACTCTTCTGCCTATAAATAAGACGTTCCAGCACGAAGACAACCATCGAATTCCTTAAGAAGAGATCACTTAGTTTAGTTTATAGTTTTCTTTGTATTTTTGTACAATTTTAACTTTAGTTAAGTGACAATACTTCTTCTGCATCTGTATCACCCACTTGAGACTCCTAACGAGCAACAACCATATTCTCCACTTTTCATTTTGTTGTAATCAAGTTATTTTCATTTAAATACAAGTGTTATCTCTCCTTTCCATTTGTTATCTCTAAACTGAATCTCGGGTCTATGGGACTTTAGTTTGGAATAATTATGTTTAAACTAGTAGCCATGGGCTAAACTATCTGTGGAACAGAAAAACTGCAAAGTTCTTAAAGACTTATTTTCGAAACTTTTGTATTTAAGCTTTTGGATTTCTCTGGTTAAGTGAGCTATATTCATTGTGTATCAATGGAAATTGAACACATACTGAGAAAGGAACTTCCATAAGGAAGGTATTTCAGACAGCTTAACCAGAGGGGGAAGGTAGTGTTGTGGAAACAACACTGCTGGTTGCCTTAGGAATAAGGGGCCACCTCGTTCATTTTAAGGTCCTGTACCCAGTACCTGTTGGAGTCAAGGGAGCCATAGGAATATGGAAACTTGTGAGCCATCCAGTCCATAAGCTGAGGAATCAGACGTTGGCAGTTAAGAGATTGGAACAAAGACAAAAGTGCTAAGAGCCTGTTTGGATCCTCTTAATTTTAAGCTAGAAGCTACTTATAAGCTAAAGCTAAAAAAGAGAGCTTAAAAGAAGAAGCTAAAAGCTGTTTGGAAATTACATAAAAATTTTAGCTTAAAAATTACTTAAAAGCACATATTTCAAGAAAATTATCTCTCTCTTTATCTTTATCACTCTTCATTTAAAAAAAAGCACACAATTCAAGAAAAGCAGATAAGAGCTTAAAAAAAAGCTCCTCCTAGGAGCTTTTAGTTTTCAGCTTTTTTCTTCATTATAAAAAAAGAGCTTTTCACTATAAGAGCTTTTTCCAAAACCTGTTTGGCATAGCTTATGCTTATAAGTAGCTTCTAGCTTAAAAAAGAGAGGATCCAAACAGGCACTAAGTCTTGAGTAGAAAGAATAATTATTTAAGAATGGAATAGTGGATCCATTCCTTCTGTTAAACTGTTTTACACCATCCATCATGTTGTCTCTTAATTACTGTTATTACTATTTTTCTGTTATTTGTTCGATCTTGTATCTATAACTCTCCCATGAATATTTCTTTTCCTTCTCTCAACAAGAAGAGCATCATACATAACGAAGCGATGAACTGTTTGCTGTCAAATTGAACCTACTATCCTTGAGGAACTTTGTCAAGGTAGTAGGGAACGTTTGGCCAGATAGGCCAATCACTAACTTTTCTTTTCATTTTCATTCGTTGTAAAATAGTAGAAGGCATTAATTAGAGTTCTATCCTCGTGGGAACGATAATCTGAGCATTAACACTCCCATTTATTACTTGATGCGTGCATTTGCACACTTGGGTTGAAACTAAGAGAACAACTGTGTTCTTTCTTAGTGAACTGAGGAACGTCTTCATCATAATATATTTTGCACCCAACATATTTTGACCCAACAAGTTTTTGGCGCCGTTGCCGGGGATGATGCACTAAATTTTGTCCTTATTACTATTTTAAGTACATACATTCTCTGTACATTTCATTTTTTTGTTTTGTTTTTGTCACATATTCTGCTGATTCATACTATCTGTTTTATGGTTTATGAGTGAAGAGTCTGAAACAGATTCTCATTACTCCACTGAAATACTTGAGTTTTTCTTTGACCCTGAGCCAAAACGCACTTTACATAAAAGGAGAAGAAACCTCAGGGAAAATATTTTTGAAAACATGGCTGATCATAACAATAACAATGAAGGAATCCCTCCTGAACAGAACTTTAGAACGCTGATTTCTCCTTTCAGGAACAGACCAGAAAGGGGAGTAATCCTCCCTCTTTTAGCTCCCAATTTTGAATAAAACCTATCATGTTCCACATGATAAGGGAAGCTGGAGTCTTTCATGGACTCCCTGCAGAAGATCCCTTACACACACCTCACAAACTTTCAAGACATCTTTGATAACTTCAAGGCTGAGGGTGTGACAGAGGAAAGTATGAGAATGAGGTTGTTCCTCTATTCCCTAGGCTCAAAAGCAAAAACATGGATGAAAACTTTCACCCCTAGATCAATACACTCTTGGGAGGAACTTTCTAACAAGTTCATTGAAAGGTTTCTTCCTATGTCTCGCCAAGCTGATGTTAGAGCAGAACTTTCTAACTTTAGAATGTTTTATGGAGAAAATCTTTATGAAGCTTCGGAGAGATATAAGGACATTATCAGAAAATGTCCAAACCATAGGGTGGAAAGTTGGGGTGTTTTACAATCTTTTTATAAAGGCATAGATCATACTTTTCAATCACATTTAGACTTTGTTGCAGGAGGATATTTCTTTATAGGAACCCTTGAATCCAGGTATGAAATCATAGAAGGCACTGCAGAAAGATGCCTCCAATGGCCACTGGAACGGATGAGCCCAGTAAGGAAGCCAGGCATAATAGAACTAGACAAACAAACTGCCATGGAATTCCAACTGGCCACATTGATGAATGAGGTGAAGAATCTGAAAGCTGATCAAGAGCAACCAAGGATGGAAGTCTTACAACTCACAGCAACTGAGAGTGAACCATGCTCAGCCTGTGGTGACCTTCATGATTCAACAGACTGTCCATCTACTGCCTTGGTATGTTATGCAAAAAATTTTGGAAACAGAAACTTCACCCAGGCCAGAGACAATCAGAATGCAGGAAGCAACAACAATCAAAACCCTGGAGGAACCATAGTGAAAGATCAAAACCATAATCCACAATGGAGACCACCCATGAACCAGAGTCCATACAATAATCAGCAGCAACATTATCAACAAGGCAACAAAAATGGAGCATATGAACCACAAAGAAAAACCAATTATGCTCCGTTCCAAAGAGATGACCAACACATCAACACCCTGGAAAATTATGTCAAAGAATATGTCACCAGGAACGATGCTGTGAGTATAAATATTGAATCCCACCTGGGACAGATAGATGCCAGCCTTGATACCAGAACACCAGGAAAACTACCAGGGGATACTAAAGTTTCCTCAACCTCTTCTCCACAAGAATGAGAGGTTAGTAACATGTCTAGCTAAAGACATTAAACTAAGCGTTGACTGGGAGGCAACCCAGTGGATACCTTTGCCCTTTAACAAAGAGCAAAGTTTTGGGGTGGTTAAACTTAATCACACAGCTCCCAAAATGGAGGGAACGTCTGATGTTCAACTCCAAGTCCAAATAAAATACGTTCCGTTCCAGGAACATAGTTTTGGGATGGTTCAATGACCACACATTCCCATATTTCTCTTAATATATATATATATATATATATATATATATATATTATTTATACATTTTTTTATTTTTAAATAAGTAGTATTTCTTTGCCATGTAATTTATGTTCTTTTATTAAGTAGGCTTGCATTTTATTTATTAGGAATTAGTTTATTATTAATGTTATTTTAGAACGTAGGTAAAAGACAAAGGGAACGTTCCCTGACTTAGGAGATGCTTAGGAGATAAGAGTGACAAGGACACCTGTCCCTGCCGAGTCACTTATATATACACAGCCGTTATCAAATCTGCACTCATTGCAAATTTTGAAAACGTGCCCTGAAAAAGCAACTGTCTCCTCAGCCATTAAAACAACTGCTCCTACCCTATTTCCCTCTCTCTCACGTTTCAAACCTAAACCGTTCCACCTCCTTACAACCATCATCAGCGGTTAGAAACCACTACTCATTGCAAATTTTGAAAACGTTCCCTCAAAAAGCATCTGTCTCCTCAACCATTAATGCAACTGCTCCTACCATATTTCCCTCTCTCTCATGTTTCTAACCTAAACCGTTCCACCTCCTTACAACCATCTTTAGCTGTTAAAAACCACTAACCCCTGATCATTCGTTCCATAACGTTCCCCTTCCACTATCTCTTCAACTCCCTGTCTTCAACCTCCACGTCCTGAAAAACTCCTCATTTTACCTCCTCTGCATGCTTATTTAAACTCATTTCCTTCCTTCTTCAATCTTTACCATTCTCTGCTAACTTAGAAACTTCTGCTTTTACTCTTACTTCCCTTTACATTTTGCCCTAACCTTCTCTTTCTTCAACCATGACCAGACTATCAGTAACAGCTATCCCTATGGCCAGGAGCCCCAAATCACTGACGAGGTTGTCCATCTCTACCCAGAGAGGAACATCTCCATGAAAGACAAGGCTCCTCTTCCCTCCTTTGTGAAGAAAGCCCTGTCCAGCCTCAAATGGCTTCTGTTTGCCACTGACGATCGTGAAGTCAACATCTCGTTGGTGGTTGAGTTCCTGTACCATGCCAAGAGGCTACCTAAGGAGAACACCAAGGATGAGGTGACGGTCCGGGAGAAGAAAGTATCATTCTCCCCCTCAGCCATTAGGGAAGTACTCAGCCTCCCCACCATTTCCAAATGCCCATACCAAGAATATATAGACAACAAAGAGGTGTTGAAGTTCACAAGGGATGTTAAGGACCTGATAGCTATCCCGAACCCCGTCTACTCCAAAGGATCCCTCTACAAGGGAAGCATAAGAGACGAAGCCAGATTCTGGGCTTTGTTTGCCAACTCTAACCTCACTCCCTCCACCCACGATGCCGCTGTCAAGTGGGCACTCCAAGAGCAAACATACTGCATTATGAGGAACATTCCTTTTGATGCAGTACCTCTTATCTATGGTAGTTTGAAGAAGGAGATAAAGAAGACCACTGTCTGCCTTCCCTGCCTGATTACAAAGCTCTGTTTGAGAGCTGGAGTGAAGACGTACAATGACGACGAGCTGGTGGTGGCATCTGTCATCGATCCTAAAACGTGGAGTGGTTTGAGGAGCACCTACATTGAACCAGTCCCTGAGGAATTTAGGCGCACTAACACTGATGATTTTGATGAAGAAGAGGGCCTTGAGGCCCCATAGAAGAAAACCACGAAGGCCACCCCTTCAAAATCATCCACTACTGCCTACACACAGGCAAGAAGAATCGTTCCCCCTCCCACCCAGGTGAAGAAAGAAGGCCCTGTTTCTACTGAGAGCAAGCAGGGCAAAAAGAAATCTCCTGTTAAACCTCCTCCAAGAAAGGGGGAACTGTCCAGTCAGAGAATGAAGAGATCCTTCAGCAGCACCAAAAGGCCAGAGGGAGCATCCTCTGAGAAACCCATCACCCTCTCTGACAAGGAGCTCTCTGACAAGGAGGAGCACCATGAAGACAATGAGTCTGCTGAAAAAGAGACGTCCCCAAGTAGCTCTGCTACTTCTGACTCCTCTAACGTTCTGTCCCCTCCACCATCACCGGCTCACTCTTCACCACCCCCAAAGAAACAACAACCCTCTCCTAGGAAACAAGAAGGAGAGGGAATTGAAGAAACAAATGCAGCACCTGCTGTAGAAGAATAGGTGGCTGAGAAAGAGGCTCAGCCCCAAAAGAACCTTGACAAAGGGAAGGGGATTCTTATTGAATCCCCTAAGAAAAAGAAAAAGCCAATTATGCCCAGGAAACTCAGCCTGGGTGGGCCCTTCTCTTGCCCCATCATCCGTCCCGACATTTCTGGGGACGAGGCCATTGTTAGGGCTCTGGCAGAAGAGGAGGGCATAGAAGTTCCTCCACTGATGGAGGACCCATATAACACCCTGTGTATACCCGGTTTGTTAACATGTCATCGTATTAAGCCTTGCTTAATTAAAAATGCGGAATATCTTTTTCTTTTCAATTATGACATCATTATCATTAACCAAGTTGATTATTAAATTCTATTTCAAAAACATCGCCTGTATGTAAATTGCAAAAAGACAGCTAACTGAAATACCTCGATGGATAGATAAGTGTGAGTATCTAAGTCACAGAACTACAACACGTAGACCAGACATAATCCTGATACAATTATGCAACTCGAATCTAAAAGCATAAAGTCAAGTCAATGTGGCATGGACAATCCCCGTGCTCACCAAATGAACGACATAGACCAACAGAGTCTCAGCTCAAATAACCATAATATGAAGCTAATAGCATAAAAACAACAGGCATAATCCATCATCCAAGCATAGCAGCATAAGCAGGTAAACATCAATCAACTAAGCTCCGGCCTCCTGCCGCCAGAGGTCTCAACCCCTGGGTTACCTGAACGTGAAATAAGCGCCCCAAACGTGGGGTGAGATCTCTAAATAGAAATCTCAGTAAGGCAAGGGGTCCTCAAGAATTTATCCACCCCAAGCTCACTTACATGTGCAATATAAGTTCTAAAATAGTTTAAGCAATAAAAGTTCCAAAACCAATGCAGTGCAGCAGATAATCATGCCATGTGTGTTATAACTATTCTACTGGCCAGGGAAATGCATGAACACGTCTATTACCTACAGTTAGTACAAGGAACACCGCTTGCACCTCACCCACAGCCTCATCACCTTGTATGTCCCCACATACTCAGGCTTACCGTATAGGTGGAACACCACATGCATATCATAAAGGCACTCACACATAACAGCTCAATAGCATTTCAACAAATCCATACGTGAAAACAATATCATGCATATAATCTGTTGTCAAATTTAGCAAGTGCACTAGTCAAACAAGTAATAAAATGATAAGTAAAGATCGTTCCCACGACGATTTGTGTAAAGCACTAACTAACCAAATGTTACTAAGTTGAATCAACCGAAAAATTCTGAATTGCATTGATTTCTTGTCACTCGAAATTGAAATTGCATAAAATTAAAGAATTGATAAACAAATAAGATATGAACATAACTTAACAAGTAGTCAGATGTCAATTTCCCTCAAGTATGAATTTATGGATGAACCAATTTCCATTATGAATTATCTACTGTGTGATGTTGATCAACCTTTTTCTTATCATCTCAAGATGTAATGTCTTACTACCTGATAGATACATTAATCAGAAACCCCAATGTCTTGGTGATTCCTTTCTTAATACATGCATTAATCACTAAGGTCTTAAGACCGCATCAGAATCCTAGCATCAATGTCTTGACTACTAGAACACTAATGATGAAGTTGTCAAAAATAGAGAAACAATGTAAACATGTCTGTTCTACACTATTTATCAACATGAAGAATTAATCAAGACAACTTCATACAATCACATAATAGATAAACAAAACATCTAATTAACCATCATAAATTCAAACTTGAGTTCCATTGAATCAGACTACAGAGGACTCTACTCAGACATAATTGAAATACAAACAAAGGAAGAAGAAAGATCAAACTCCATTGTCATGATAGTAAGTCTTCAATCTTCAAGTGCAATTACATATGAAACACTAACTAATACAACACTACTCCTAAGAATTTTGAAAGTAAGAGAGAAAAGTCAGATCATAGGATCTGATATATGAGAGAGAGATGTGGTGGATTTTTTTTTAGAAATGTGAAGGCCCTTGCCTTTTATAGTGTTACAAATTACAACTGAAAACTAACATGGGCGCTAAAACGTTCTATATGGGCGTTTTAGCGTCCATGTTTGATGGATGTCCAACTGCTTTCAACTAACTTGGGCGCTAAAACGTGAGCTGTTGAACGTTTTAGCGTCCATGTCTGGTGAATGCTCAACTGCTTCTAACCAACTCCAACGCTAAAACGCTTGGCTTGGACGTTTTAGCGTTCGAGACCAGAGTCTTTTTGCAGCAGCAGGACGCTAAAACGTTTGGTGAGGGAGTTTTAGCGCCTAAGACCAGCAACTTTCGTCCTTAGTTTGCAGCAGTGCGCTAAAACGTTATGTGTTGGACGTTTTAGCGCTCGGCACCAGCAACTTTTGCCTTCAAATTGTACCAGCGCGCTAAAACAGTCTGTGTGGACGTTTTAGCGCTCAACACTTAAGCATTTTCCCTTTCTCCAAAATCTTCTTCTTCTCTCTGCTGCTCCTTGAGCTTCATTTCCCTACAAGACAGTGTAGATTTTCAACAAAGCTTTCAGAACTTACACTTGAGGGATTTCCAGGACATTAACATCTTTTTCATCCAATTAATCTCACAATTTAATACAAATTCATGCTGAAAAACCTGATGAACTAGGGGTTTATCACAATTCCCAGATTTAGACATTGCTGTCCTCAGTAATGAATTTGCAACAGAGAAAGATTCAAGATTCTTTACAGATGAAACTCATGAGGATGGACTTTAATTAACAAAAGATCACATCGATACAACTTACAACCATGCAATCTCTTATTCTTTATGACTTGCCCAACATCATACGTGGCTTTTCAACAGATCAGTAAAGATGATATACAGAGACTTTCCAAACAACAACACCCCCTCACTAGGATCTTCTAAAAAATTATGAGAATTTTAACACTCTTGCACACTAGTGTTTAAGGATGTACTTAGCACTCATTCTTCATTACATTCATACTACCATAAGCTTGTCCATCTTCTCACTATTCATAGTAACAATGATCCATAAGGTAGATCAAAAAGTTTTTGGTATGATTAGCAATGAGGCTTGGTGTGTGGCTTGACTAGAGGTAGAGGTAAGGATTTCTGTGAAAGGGGAAGTTCAGATCAAATAAATCAGATTCATATAAGAGGGAATTCACAGTAATTAATCAATTTCTTCCTAATTCCCTTAACTTTCTTCCTTTTCATTCCTTGTTCTTTTCTTTGAACTTTTCTTCCTCCTTTTCTTCCTGACTGATGTGCCTCTGGCAGGTGTAGTTTTCTAAGTTAAAATTGATAAGATTGAGTCATAAAAGAGCAAATTAAACACATATTTGCTTATTATATTGATTCTTTCTACGTCAATGATATTTCTCACCTATTTATTGTGTTTATACAGGTAAAAGAAGTGAAAATTACAAAATTATAAAAAGCCTGTTGACGCGATTCCACGAGGGTATTTTTGGAAGAAGAAAAATAGGCTTATAAATAGGAGACTTTGCACAGAAATTAGGTTAAAAGGTGAAGAAATTCGAAATTTGAAAAAAACAAGGAACGAATTTGGCGCTGATCGTGCGGGCGTCATGAATGCATTCCTTGAATTGTGGAATTATGATGAAAAACGGAAAATTAATCAGAATAAATTCAGGAATTATGACCGGATCGCGGATTTGGCGCTGATAGCGTGGGCGTCATAAATGCTTTCCTTGAATTGTGGAATTATAATCAAAATGAAAAATTAATGAAATTAAATTCAAAGATTATAACCTGATTGACCAGTTGCCTATTTAAAGGGTGGTCCGCCACCATTCCAAGACATTGGAGACAATTCAGAATTTCAATCCATTCAGATTTCTTCTAGTTTTTCTTCTTCGTCTTTTCTAGTTTATGTTTTATTTTTCGATATCAGTCATGACTATGGTTGGCTAGATCTCTTTTTATTGTGGGTAGGGTCACAAACCCTATGTGAACCTTTTGTTTATTTATGGATTGGTTTACTTTTCGCTCTTTAATTTAATTGATTTATGCCTACTCTATGCGCATAGTTTATCGTTTATATTAAATCTGATCAGTTTAGTATTGAATGATAATCTGAGGGTTAGAACCCTAGATAGGAATATTGGGGTTTTGGTCCAGAAAGGGGGTAGGATAATAATTAACATGCGTGCTAGGAATAGACGCATTTTTGAATACAAACGTTTAATTTTTCTGTGTAATGCTTGATCTCAATTGAAACATTGCAAGGAATTGGGGTTTTAATTGTGATTAAAGGGCTAAATTTGCAAGGAATTGGGGTTTAGCTAATAATTGTTTGGATGATAAATTGTTTGGTTGTTTATTTTAATAGAGCATTGTGAATCAATCCGTAGTAAAAAGAGGGGATCATATGGCGAGTGTACTTACCTGCAATATCTGTCATATTTTTATCCAAATTATTTTGCATCATTCTCTTATCTTAAAATCAAAAAATACGTCTATGTCTTTGATTTCTATTGTTCTTCAAATCACTTGAGTTTTATATCTTGAAAGGACGTTTATAAGATATTCGCTCACAATCCCTGTGGAGATGATAACTTACTTATCACTTTATTACTTGAACGATCGGTACACTTGCCGGTGAGCATCAAGTTTTTGTCGCCGTTGCCGGGGATTGTGATTTCTTATATCTTATAATCTTGAATTTCAAGATTTTCTTTCTTTTTGTGATTATTTTTTTTTCTGTTCTTGTTTTAATTTGTTTTGAACGTTTTATGCGAGGCAAGGTTGATCCTACAAAATTGTTATTTGATCCTGAAATTACAAGGTTTGAAAGGAGAAACAGAAGACTTGCTCAGAAGAAATCAAAAGTGCCAAGTGCTCAATCTGAAGAAGCACCTGAAATCCCAACCATGGCAGTGAATAATGAAGCTGAAAATCCACTCATGGATACCATCCTCACTCCAGCCTTCAACAGGCCTAATTCAAGTATTGTCCAACCGAATATTGCTGACAATAATTGGGAGTTGAAGTCTTCCATAATTCAGTTGGTGGAGAGAGTTCAATTTGGAGGAGATGAGCATGAGGATCCTCACAGGTTCATAGACCGGTTCTTAATGATCTGTGACTTAACCAAGCACGCTCGGGTGTCTGATGATGCTATCCGGTTGAGATTATTCCCTTTTGCTGTAAAGGGAGAAGCACTTAGCTGGCTGGAGAGGCAGCCTGCACGGAGCATAGCTACATGGGATGATTTGTCTACAAAGTTCTTTGCGGAGTTCTTTTCCATGGAGAGATACAATCAAATGGTGAATGATATCACCAACTTCACTCAAACTGAGGGTGAAACATTGTGTGCAGCCTGGAACAGGTTCAAGGACTTGATGAGGAGGTGCCCTCATTATAATTTGACTGCTGGTAATCAAGTCAGAATATTTTTCAATGGCATCACACCTGAAGATAGAATGGTTTTGAATGGTGCAGCTGGTGGTACTATTAAAACCATGATGGCGAATGAAACTATGGAGCTGATAGAGAGGATGGCCAGGAATGAAAATCAAGGGGTATCTTCAAAGTCTAAGAAAGGTAGCCTTCATCTAGAAGGTAATGAGTCAGTTCTGGCTGAAAATAAATTGCTAGCTCAACAAATGGCTAGTTTGACTTCCAGGCTTGACAAGATGCAGATCGCGGGAGTTCAAGCTCAGTCTGTTGCCTTTGTCTGTGACTACTGTACGGACAGTCATGCTCCTAATGAATGTCCATCTCTTGCTTCTTCTGATTCACCTCAACAAATGCAGGTGAATGGTATATGGTATGACCAGCGCCCTCAGCAGCCAAATCTTCAGAGAAATCAGAATTTTTCTGGTGGTGGTGGTAACAATTTTCAGCAGAGAGCTCAGGGAGTTGACATGGATTTCAAATCTAATAATTATACTCAGCCTTCACAGAATCAACAACGAGAGCCTGCTGAGTGGGAAAAAGCCTTTGCACAAATGGCCAAGACTTCGAATGAGATGGCTCAGACCACTAATACCTTTATGGAGGAGACTAGAGCCAACAACAAAAATACAAATGCTTCCATAAAGAACCTGGAGAATCAGATAGGCCAATTGGCAAAGCAAGTTTCAGAAAGAATTCCAGGTACTTTTCCTAGTAACACAGTTACAAATCCCAAGGAGGATTGTATGTTTGTCACAACTAGAAGTGGAAAAGTGGTAGCAGCTCCAGAAAAGCCGAGAATAAATATGGAAGCTGAAAAGAAGCTAAAGGAGGTTAAGGAGCCAGAAAAAGAAATTGAAAAACCTGCTGAAGTGGAGAAGCCAGTTGAAAAGAAGAAGTTTGAGCTGAGTCCTGAATATGTGAGAGCCATGGCACCTTATCCTGACAGATTCAAGAAGGAGGATCAGAAGCAACAATATGGAAGGTTTCTTGATATATTCAAGAAATTGCATATCAATATCCCTTTTGCTGAAGCCTTGGCTAGCATGCCAAATTATGCCAAGTTCATGAAGGATTTGTTGTCAAGAAAGCACAAGTTGCAAGAATGCCAAACGGTGACACTCACTGAGGAGTGTAGTGCTATTATTACAAAGAAGTTCCCGCCTAAGCGTCATGATCCAGGGAGCTTCAATATTTCTGTTGAAATTGGTAACACAAAAATTGGCAGAGCATTATGTGATCTAGGGGCTAGCATTAATTTGATGCCCCTTTCTATTTGTAATTCCTTGGGGATCACCGAGTTGAAGCCTACTTTAGCATCTCTTCAACTTGCTGATAAGTCTTTGAGGAAGCCTAGTGGTATTATTGAAGATGTTCTTGTGAAGGTGGACAAGTTCATCTTCCCTGCTGATTTTGTGGTGTTGGACATGGAAGGGGGAGCTGAAATGCCTCTTTTGCTGGGTAGACCTTTCTTAGCTACATCTCGTGCACTGATTGATGTTGAAAGCGGGAAGCTCGAGCTAAGAATGAATGATGAAACCGTTACTATTCACGTATTCCATTCTCTAAAATAGTCTTCTCACAAAGACGATTGTTTTAGTTTTGAAGTCGTAAAGAAAGAAAAAGATGGAGCGGTTGAGGTTCCTAAAAAAGCAGATGATTACAAGGAAGATGGAACCTCAAAAGTGGAATTGAAGGATCTTCCTCAAACTCTAAAAGATGATGTCAAAGAGGTGAAGACGTCTCAAAGGAGGCGTAATCCGATACTGAAGAAGGTACTAAGAAAGGAAGTGGTGAAACTCTTTGATACGAGTTGGAAGAGACACCGGGAGCTGAAGTTTGACAAGAGACACCGAGACTCTATCTCTCGGAAAAATCAAAGCTTGAAAGAGTTCTTAACATGGCTTCATGGTTTGGAACAAATCTGGGAATGGTGGTCTCATACACCAAAGCATCCAGCACCACCAGATCCTCCATTTGCTGAGTCATCCCACGCTGCTGAGGGGGATGACATGGAGGGTTGAGTATATCTCCTTGCTGACGGAGATTTAGTGTATATTAGTTTATTATTCTTTTTAGTATTTTGTTGTTTTAAGTTTGTATATTTCCCCAACATTCTGATGCTTATTCGTGCGCATTATAGTTTATCCTATATGCCACAGTTTGTTCCATGGTGCAGGTTTATCATCCATCTTTTGGTTTGACTATTGCTGGGGACAACAATTCTTTAAATCTGGGAATGATGGGCTTTTGGAAAGCACCTTGGAACTGCACTTCTTATCAGGGGAGATATCCTAAACTCTTTTGTTGTTTTTATTTTAGTTAGTATTTTGTGTGCTCTTTATTTTAAAAAAAAATTGGAAAATGTTTTCTGAGCAAGTCCCAGGTTTAGATATGCTTCCCCTAGTTAACTTGACTGATTCATCATAGAAAACATGTTTTGTATGAACTTCTGGCATGATATTGTATAGGCATGAGTAGTCATGATTGCTCGTTTGTCTGAATTTTGTGCTTGAATGATTAATGATGCCTGATGTTTCTTTTGGAAGTCTAGCTTGACATCATAGCTGGTGAGATTTTGTGCTTAAACACTTATTTTATTCTGAGAGACCTCACTGTGATAACATTCTAGAACTTGCTCTGTTTCTCTGTGATGCATGCATTGATTGAAATGATTAAGGCAATTTTATTCTGTTAGCCATGGCCAGATAGCCCACCTGTTTGATTTCTCCATTGTTAACCCCTTTGAGCCTGAGCTTTTTTGTTCATAATTCCTGCTGATTGCTTAGCCATATTCCTATTGTCTTACCTTTGTTGAGATTGAAATACTTGACAAGAAAAGAAAATCGATTGGGGTAAGCTCCACTGAAGCTAAGTAATATGTCAAAAAGAAAAGAAGAAATATAAAATATTTCTTTGAAAAAAAAAAAGTTTGAAAGGATCTATAGCAATGTTAAAAAAAAAAAAGGTGGAAAATAAAAAGGGATGGACCCCTGACCTTAAAGAATATTGGAGCTGAAAATTTGTTTGAGATTTGATTGTTTTCAAGAATATATCAGTATTTCAATCTCAACTCACAATTTTAGCTACTTCCCATAAATTCCTACCCTTAAGCCCGACCAAATTATATCCATGAGAAGTCCTTTTTGATCAATTGTGCATGTGTTAATGTTCCTCGTCTTTAGGAACATGAGAATATGATCAAGCTTATGGTAGTGTTATTGTTGTGATGGATTGAGTGATTGTTACTCCCCCAAACACTTAAGTGCTGAGCGTTATATGTTTATCTTGGTGAGGGGTGTTCAAGCTAGATTCTAACATTTTCATGAGAATAGAAGGCATTGCTAGAAGTTCTTTGCATTGATTCAGTCATACTTAGCATAAAGAACTATTGATTGTCTGTGTGATGTTATGTTGGAATAATTGAATATTTTCTGGATTGAGTCTTGTACATTGCTGGGGACAGCAACGTTTAAATCTGGGAATGATTTGATGTGCCTCTGGAAGGTGTAGTTTTCTAAGTTAAAATTGATAAGATTGAGTCATAAAAGAGCAAATTAAATACATATTTGCTTATTATATTGATTCTTTCTACGTCAATGATATTTCTCACCTATTTATTGTGTTTATACAGGTAAAAGAAGTGAAAATTACAAAATTATAAAAAGCCTGTTGACGCGATTCCACGAGGGTATTTTTGGAAGAAGAAAAAGAGGCTTATAAATAGGAGACTTTGCACAGAAATTAGGTTAAAAGGTGAAGAAATTCGAAATTTGAAAAAAAACAGGGAAAGGATTTGGTGCTGATCGTGCGGGCGTCATGAATGCAATCCTTGAATTGTGGAATTATGATCAGAATAAATTCAGGAATTATGACCGGATCGCGGATTTGGCGCTGATAGCGTGGGCGTCATCCATGCTGTCCTTGAATTGTGGAATTATGATCAAAATGAAAAATTAATGAAATTAAATTCAAAGATTATAACCTGATTGACCGGTTGCCTATTTAAAGGGTGGTCCTCCACCATTCCAAGACATTGGAGACAATTCAGAATTCCAAGCCATTCAGATTTCTTCTAGTTTTTCTTCTTCATCTTTTCTAGTTTTTGTTTTATTTTTCGAAATCAGTCATGACTATGGTTGGCTAGATCTATTTTTATTGTGGGTAGGGTCACAAACCCTATGTGAACCTTTTGTTTATTTATGGATTGATTTACTTTTCGCTCTTTAATTTAATTGATTTATGCCTGTGCGTATTGCTTATCGTTTATATTAAATCTGATCAGTTTAGTATTGAATGATAATCTGAGGATTAGAACCCTAGATAGGAATATTGGGGTTTTGGTCCAGAAAGGGGGTAGGATAATAATTAACATGCGTGCTAGGAATAGACGCATTTTTGATTACAAACGTTTAATTTATCTGTGTAATGCTTGATCTCAATTGAAACATTGCAAGGAATTAGGGTTTTAATTGTGATTAAAGGGCTAAATTTGCAAGGAATTGGGGTTTAGCTAATAATTGTTTGGATGATAAATTGTTTGGTTGTTTATTTTAATAGAGCATTGTGAATCAATCCGTAGTAAAAAGAGGGGATCATAGGGCGAGTGTACTTACCTGCAATATCTCTCATATTTTTATCCAAATTATTTTGCATCATTCTCTTATCTTAAAATCCAAAAATACGTCTTTGTCTTTGATTTCTATTGTTCTTCAAATCACTTGGGTTTTATATCTTGAAAGGACGTTTATAAGATAATCGCTCACAATCCCTGTGGAGACGATAACTTACTTATCACTTTATTACTTGAACGATCGGTACACTTGCCGGTGAGCATCACCACTCCATTGAAGTTCCTGCGTTTCTCTTTGATCCTGAACCAGAACGTACACTTTATAGGAGAAGAAGAAACCTCAGGGAAGAAATTCTTGAAAACATGGCTGATCATAACAATAATGAAGATATTCCTCCTGAACAAAATTTCAAAACTTTGGCTGCTCCTTTCAGGAACAGACCAGACAGGGGAGTAATCCTCCCTCCTGTAGCACCAATTTTGAACTGAAACCTATCATGTTTCACATGATTAGGGAAGCAGTGGTCTTCAATGGACTCCCTGCGGAAGATCCTTACACACACCTCATCACATTCCAAGATATTTGTGATAATTTCAAAGCTGAGGGTGTGACAGAAGGAAGCATGAGAATGAGGTTGATCCCTCACTCCTTGGGCTTAAAAGCATAAACTTTGATGAAAACTCTCACCCCTGGATCAATCCACACATGGGAAGAGCTCTCTAACAAATTCATTGAAAGGTTTCTCCCCATGTCTCGACAAGCTGATGTTAGAGCAGAAATCTCTAACTTCAGAATGTTTTATGGAGAAAATCTCTATGAAGCATGAGAGAGATACAAGGACATCATAAGAAAATGTCCAAATCATGGGGTAGAGAATTGGGGATTGTTACAATCTTTCTATAAGGGACTTGACCATACTTCTCAATCTCATTTAGATTTTGCTGCAGGAGGATATTTTTTACAGGAACACTTGAATCAAGGTATGAAATCATAGAAGGAACTGCTGAAAGATGTCTCTAATGGCCAATAGACAGAATGAATCCAGTAAGGAAACCAGGCATGCTAGAACTGGATAAACAAACTGCCATGGAAGCCCAGCTGGCATCACTCATGAATGAAGTGAAGAACCTGAAAGTCAACCAAGCAGCACCATGGATGGAGGTCTTGCAACTCACAGCAGCTGAAACAGAACCATGTTCAGCCTGTGGTGACCTTCATGACTCAACAGACTGCCCATCCACTGCATTGGTGTGTTATGCAGAAAATTTTGGCAATAGGAACTTCACCAGAGACAATCAGCAAGCAGGACACAATACCAATTCCGTTCCTGGAGGAACTATATCCAAAGATCAGAACCATAAACCCCAATGGAGGCCACCCATGAACCAAAGACCATTCAACACTCAGCAGTAGTATCAGCAAGGCAGCAGCAATGGAACGTTTGAACCAAGGAGGAACAATTACGTTCTGTTCCATAGAGATGACCAACACATCAATAGCCTGGAAAATTTTGTCAAGGAATATGTCACCAGGAATGATGCAGTGGTCAGGAACATTGAGTCTCATTTGGGACAGATTGCTGCCAATCTCCAAACAAGAACACCAGGATCACTACCAAGGGACACTGAGGTTCCCTCGACCATTTCTGAAACTACTTGAGAGGTAAGTACCATGTCTAGCTAAAGACATTAAACTAAGAGTTGACTGGGAGGAAACCCAGTGGATACATTTGCTCTCTGACAAAGAGCAAAGTTTTGGGGTGGTTACTCTTAACCACATAGCTCCCAAAAAGGAGGGAAAGTCTGATGTTCCACTCCAAAAAGTCCAAATAAGGTACGTTCCGTTCCAGGAACGTAGTTTTGGGGTGGTCCCTAACCACACAAGCCCTATTTAAAAATAATATATATTTATATATATATCTTTGCAAAGTTATTATTTTAGTAAATAATAAGTAGTGAGGTGATAGGTTAGTACGTCCCCTTTTCCTTAGTTAGACTAGATTTACAGTTAACACCTTTGTATGTTTTCTTTCTTTTTATTTAGTTATTTAATTATTATTAGGATAAGACAAAGAGAACGTTCCCTGGGTTAGGAGATAAGAGTGACTGGGACACCTGTCCCTGATGAGTCACTTAAAAAGATACGCAGCCATATCAAATTTGCATTCATTGCAAATCTTGAAAACGTGCTCAGAAAAAACAACCGTCTCTTCACCCATTAAGACAACTGAACTTCCCTTCCCTCTCTCCCATGTTTCCTGACCTAAATCATTCCATCTCCTCCCACTCATCATCATCAGTTACAGACCAGTAACTTCTGGCCACTCGTTTTGTAACGTCCCCATTCCACTACCTCTTAAACCTCCTCTCCTCAACCTCCACGTCCCAGAAGCTCTTCATTTTCTCCTCCATTGTCTACTTAAACTCAGCCTCTGCTTTCTTCGAGTTTTACCACTTCCATTTAACTCAGAACGTTTTCTCCCTCTGCATTGTGCCCTAACCTTCTTTCTGCTAAAAGATGACTAAGCTATCATTGAAGGTGACTCTTGTGACCAGCCGTGATCAAGAACCAGAGCTCACTGAACCCATCATCCATCTATTCCCAGAAAGGAACATATCCTTATAGCAGGACAAGTTGGTTCTGCCCCCATTTGTGAAGCAATCCTTGACCAGGCTTCAGTGGATGCGTTTTGCCACTGATGCCCGAGAAATGAATGTCTCCATAGTGGGAGAATTCTTGTACCAGACAAGGAGACTACCTCAAGAAGATACTACTGATGTGGTTACGGTGAGAGGAAAACATGTATCATTTTCCCCAGCTGCCATTAAAGAGGTACTCTACCTCCCCTCCGTCTCCAACTGTCCGTACCAGGAGTACCTAGACAATAGGGAGGTATCCAAATTTCTGGGGGACCTGAAACAGATAGTAGCCCTCAAGAACCCCAACTACTACAAAAGGTCCCTCTGCAAGGGGAGCATGAAGGACATAGCCAGATTCTGGGCATTATTTGCCAATTCCAACATCACTCCCACCACTCATGAAGCCTCTGCTAGTTGGGCACTGCAAGTCCAAATTTACTGCATCATCAAGAACACTCCTTTTGATGCAGTACCCCTTATCTGTAACAGCTTGAAGAGGGAAATGAGAAAGACCACAGTTTGCCTCCCCTGCCTCATCACAAAACTTTGCCTGAAAGCTGGTGTGGAAGCCCACGATGATGACCTAACAAAGGTAGCATCTATCATTGATACTAAGACCTGGAATGGTCTTAAGAGTACCTACATTGACACCACCCAGCCCATTCCTGCATACCTCAGACGTTTTCCCACCAGCGATGATGAGGAGGAAGCCCCTTTGGTCTCACAGAAGAAGACCACAAAGACAACTCCTTCAAAATCATCCCCTTCTGCCTACGTTCCGGCAAGAAGAACTATCCCTCCTCCTACCAAGGTAAAGAAGGATGCCCCTGTTGCTACTGATGGAAAACAGGGTAAGAAGAAATCTCCTGCCAAAGCTCCCCCAAGAAAGGGGGAACGTTAGAGTCAAAGGCTGAAGAGGGTTATCAGCAGCAAAAGGCCAGAGGGAGCATCCTCTGAAAAGCCTATCGCCCTCTCTGACAAGGAGGAGGAGAGTGAGGACAATGTGCCTTTGGCAAAGAGGCTGAGGGCTGGCAGAATGTCAGCACCCAAACCAGCTGCCAAGGAGACGTCCCGAAGCAGCTCAGACTCTACGTTCTCTGACATTCCGTCCCCACCACCTGCTCACTCTCCACCAAGACAGATCACCCCACAGCCCTCTCCTAGGCAACAACAAGGAGAGGGACGAACAGAAAAAGAAGCAGCATTTGCTGCCGATACATCAGTGGCTGAGCAAGATACTCAGCCACAAAAGAAAAATGACATAGGAAAGGGGATTCTAATAGAATCCTCTAAGAAGAAAACAAAGCCAACAGGCCCCAGGCAGATCAATCTGGGGGGCCCTCTGTCATACCCTATCATCCGTCCCGACACTTCTGGGGATGAAGCTTTTGCCAGAGCTTTGGCAGAAGAAGAAGGCATACCAATCCCTCCACTGATGGAGGGATAAGCTGGAGCAATGCCCTCATCATCCAGACCACCAGTGGATGAGCCCAGCCCAGCACCTGTTATACTTTCTGCTATTGACAGCAGCCAGCAGAAGAAGCAAACTACCTCCTCCCCCACTAAAACAATCCCCATCTCAGGTAGAAAAAGATCACAAATTGGGATTGCTGAGATCTTTGAAATGACGGGGAAGAAGATAGAAAAACTGCTGCCAGCAAAGAAGTTCGTCCCCCAACTTGACATGACAAGCACCAATGAAGAGCTGAAGGCTCTGAGGGACGGATTGGAACAACTCTCTTCTGCCTTCAACATGTTTCAGGAACAACAGAAGGAAAAGAGAGAGAGAGAAACAACTCAGCACCATCAGGACAACCATCAAGGAAGCCAATGCTACCTCTTATACATCAACACTCCAAGCAGTCCAAGGAGAAATTAGAAGAGCAGCTGACTCCCTCATACTTTCCAACTCTCTGCGTAATCACACCGCAGAACTCCTACTCAATAGGCTCATCCTCAACCAAACTGAGGAACGTAAAGAAACCAAAGAAGCCATCAGGGCCTTTGGAACGTATCTGGAGAGGAGAATTTATGAGTTGGAAATGAGACTGCTAGATGTTGAGAAGCAAGTTATCCATTTTCGCACTGGTAGAACCATGATGAGGTCCACCATCAATTACCTGATTGCAATCATCAGCGATCTACTGAAGGATGTTGAGAAATGGCTCCCTGCAGCTGAAGTCCTCAGACTCAAGGATCTGCTCAGGAGGAGACCATTGACACAAGAGGAGATTGATGAAGCCAAGGAAGCTGAGGCTGCAAAGAGAAACCCTTGGGACAGGAGATCTCCCCAATAAAAAGGAGAAAACCCTCCTAGTTATCTTAGCTTAGTTTATATTCAGTACTGTTTAATTTAATTTCTTTTCGTTCCCTTGTAAATATTCTTTTTGCAATGAAAAATACTTTTTGATCAAACTGTTTGGTACATACATTTCAGTTATAGTATTAAGACTGCCCAATCTTTTTTGATTAACCAACATACATGAAACACAAAATCACTGACTAATCATGCTTGTTCTTTCTCTGAGTACTTGAAATAGAAAAAGTGCAGGGAATTTAATCCTCATATTTTTGAAGGAAGCTGATCTGTGTGGACTCAAGCTGGTAAGGAATGAAAAAAGAGAGCTAAACACCCACTTCTGAGAGCGTTCCTGAGGTGTAACCACAACGAAACTTCTCAACTTGCCTTGATGTTGTCAGTACTGCTGAAGAACCGATGAACTCCACTGCCTAGGATCAAACAGAACCACACACTCACCTCCACTCCATCATACCCCTCCCGGTCAACTAAAAAGGACAAGGAACAGACTCAAAATGAACTAAAAGGACAGAAGAAAGAAAAGCAAAGAAAAAAAAAGGGAACAGCCATTCAAAAGAATTCAGAATATCAGAAAACCTTCCTCTAAAGGAGAAAAAAGGTACAAGAAAAGGTGTTCCCTCAAAAAGAAAAGGTCCAAGTTCAAACACACAAAAGCAAACGTTCCTTGACCCCACAAGTCAAACCACCATTCTTCCACATTTCCATACACTCATCCATCAAAGATCCTTGGGATGGAAGACAGATGTACTTTATAGGAAAATAGCAGAAAGGCAAGTTTTGAAGAATCACATCCAAGAATGGACAGAGAAAACACCAACCCTTGAGTGACAGTGAGATAAAAGATCAGCAACCTTCACTTACCTGGGAACAGAATTCTCTTACTGTTTAACTATGAAGAGTAGCTCATTTTTTGAAAAGTTCATGATTACTCACTGGCTCAAGTTCCTTTCTGTTGAGCTATTCTTTGAAATTGGGCAGCCCAATACAATATTTCTGAGTTGATTGAGGACAACCAACAGTTTAGTTTTGGGGTGTTTGATGGGACGCAAATTCATTCCCATCTAGGCCCATTTTGATGGCAAAATACCGCACGTTCCCTCATCTGATGCACAACTCCAGCATGAAAATCACTTGTTTTACACATTTGTGACAAAAACACAGTGGGGGAACGTATGGTAACGTATTCCTTTAAAATATATTGGAATAGGAACAAACTGAGACACATTTAATGCACCTGCTCCACTCATTTAATGCCTCTGTACACTTTGCAGGTAACGTAGATTTAAAGTCTTCTAAAAGCAGAGGCGGTGCACCAACTGAGCAGCAGGAAACGTGAAGAGCAGAGAATCAAGAGTTCTCATTGGCTGAAAAAGAAAGCAAGGCATGGGAAGGACTGCAAACAACGGCTAATCATCACCAAATCCTGTTTCATCCAGCAATCTGCGCAGTTTCCATACTCTGCTGTCACCGTCCCGTCCCCTCATTCAAGCATCCAGCTCACAAGGATTTACAAGATTGCCACTCCTCTTCCATCTATAAATAGGACGACCCACACACAAAAACATCATCGAGTCCTGGACGGCTTGATGTCCAAAAGGAAGAGATCACCTAGTAGTAGTAGTTAGTAGCTTAGTTTTATTTTAAGTTGTAACTGTAGTCAATTGACAACCCATCTTCTCTTCTCTGTATCAACCCTTAAGACTCCACACGAGCATCAGACCATCTTTCTCCATTTTCTGTTTCTTTTGTAAACTGTCTTTTGAATTAATATAAGTGTTTTTCTCTTCGTTCCATTCATTATCTCTTAACTGAATCTCGGGTCTATGGGATTTCATTTTGGAATAATTTTGTTTAAACTATCAGCCATGAGCTGAACTATATGTGGAACGGATAAACTGTAAAACTCTTAAAGAATTATTTTCGAAAATCTTGACTGAAGCTTTTTGGATTTCTTTGGCTAAGTAAGCTATATTCCTTGTGTATCAATGGAAATTGAACACATACTGAGAAAGGAACTTCCTTAAGGAAGGGATTTCAGACAGCTTAGCCATTGAAGGAAGGTAGTGTCATGGCAAAAACACTACGGGTCACCTTAGGAATAAGGGGCCAACTCGTCCATTTTAAGGTTCTGCACTAAGTACCTGTTGGAGTCAAGGGAGCCATAGGAATATGGAAACTTGTGAGGCATCTAGTCCATGAGCTGAGGAATCAGAGTTGGCAGATAAGAAACTGGGACAAAGCCAAAAAGTGCTAGGTCTTGAGCAGAGAAAATAGCTATTTAAGAGTGGAGCAGTGAATCCGTTCCTTCTGTTAAACTGTTTTAAAACCACCATCCTGTTGTCTCTTGATTATAGTTATTTCTGGTTTAGTAGTTTTTACTTTATTTAATATTGTATCTATCAAATTCCAATGATTACTATCTCACTTTGTTTTAAACAGGGAGGATCACATATATAACGCAGCAAGTAATTATTTGCCATCAGATTGAACCTTCTGTTCCTTAGGAACGTTGTCAAGACAGTAGGGAACGTTTGACCAGACAGTTCATTTACTAACTTTTCTTCTCATTTTTATTCTTTATAAAACAGTGTAAGACAATAATTAGGATTATATCCTCGTGGGAACGATAATCTGGGCATTAATACTCCCTTTATTACTTGATGCGTGCACTTGCGCACTTATGTTGGAACTAAGGGAACAAATCTGTGTTCTTTAAGAACAGAGGAACGTCCCATAGCAGAATTTATATTTTTCCACCATCAGCAAACCACACAACAAAGCTCCAAGGGAGCACCTTTTCTCCATTTTCCTTCACCTAAACACCTTGGGTGAGTGTGGACCATCATTGTGAGTGAGAAAGGAGAACCATTACTGAATGTTGGTGGCTGTGTTAAGTGAGTGTAGGGGCTGAGTTCTTGGGTTGGGGTGTTGGAGCCTTTGTCTTGGTTGTTGAAGCTCCAAGTGTCAACATTTGTGAAGAAAAATCAAGTCTTTTGTGCCATTTTCGTGCACCCTTGTTGGCTGAACTTTGGAGCTGAAGTGAGAGCTCTAAGAGCATCTCCTTGCTCTGTTTTAAGCTTAGGTAAGCCTTACCACCCTTGAACATGAGTTCTTTTTGTTAAAAGGGCTAATAAAATTTATGGAATAATAATTGCTAATTATCTTCAATTTTCGGGCAATTTTGTCTGCTGCATTTTTATCGCAAAACCCTTAGTATTTATTTTTCTAAAAAAATGCTTTAACTTAAATTAATTAAAATAACTAAATCTTCTATTTAATAATTCTCACTTATTATTATTAAATTTTTAAATTTTTAATTTAACGGCGCGGGTCCTTACACCAATCCTATGTTAAACGTCTTGTGACAGAACTCCATCACGCCGCTGTCGTTTCACCAACTAATTGCGCACTACATATTAACTTTTAAAATGCTTTTGGCGTTAACCAAGAACGGAATTTTGTATGGAACTACTATTCCAAGCTAGATGTTAAGATTAATTTACTTTGAGTGGCCCACTTCCAATTAGAAAATGGAATTAATAATTTTGATAGATTCTCCAAAGCTTATTTTGTTGAAAATGTTATTTTTGTACCATATATCTTCATGATTTATTATTTGTTTTCATCCTCCTATATATTGACAATATCATTCTTTTTATTCTTCTTATCTTAGAAAACACTTTCAACTAACTCTGCCATGTGATTTTCTCTCCTCTTTAATGTAGGACTACTAGATCTGGAATTAGGAGAAGATAGATGATAACAGAAAAGAGAGAAAAAAGGGAGAGAAATTGGAGAGAGAAAGAAGTTTGTCAAACATTTTATAATTTTCACTCACGCCCTCCTTGGGCTATATAAAAGCGGTTACACGTTTATCTTATTTCCGTAATTACATTGTTCATATCTGAAAACAATTAGTCACGGTGTGATGGCCAAGTCACTTCTTCACAAGGTAACTGAAAATAGTCCATAAAGTAAGAAGGCTGCCTCTTGACACGCTTGGGCCTGTCTTCCTTAGGCCCATTGGGTTGGGTTCCAACATCTCCTTTCCCATCAGAATCAGCCTTGTCCACGAGGGTTGTAAGGTTGTGGAACTTGTCGGTGGGAAGGTTCTAGACAATGTGTGGAAGTGGCTTACAGTTGACAAGTCTTAAAGTCTGAGTGGTTGGATTGAGACCCACTGTCGCAGACGCCTTGCTCTGATTGGTTGTTGTAGCGGTGGCAATTAATTGCTTACCGTGATCACGGCCAATAAGCGAAGGGTCATTATTTGTCAAACCCTTGAGCGTATTATTTCCCTCTGGTGAATGCTTGCGCTGCGAGAGGTCTGCCATGGTCTTCAAAGGTGAAGCCTTTGAACTAAAATAAACCTCATCTTCCCACGTTGAGTCCTCAGGAGGCAGTCCTTGCCATTGGATCAACACTTGGGGTATCTCACGTCTATTCCTCCAAATCTTTCTATGGGACACGATGGCCGCCGGCAGGTACAACGGTGGAGAGTGTTCGACAGTGGAAGACAGATTATGGACTTGGTAACGACCATCTGAGTTAAAAGGTCGTGACAGTGAAACGTGGAAGACCGGATGCACTCGCGAGTCTTCTGGAAGTTGTAGTCGATAAGCCACCTGATCAACGCGCTCAAGGACCATGAAGGGACCATAGAAACGAAGGCTAAGCTTATGGGACGATCGTTTGTGAACAGTGAGCTTATGTCTCATTTGGTGTTGTAAAACTCCAGTTAAGTTTTTCGTAAAGTGACTGCTGCTAACTAAATTTTCGACAACCAAGTCGCAACTTCAAACCTAAATTGTTATTAATACAATTATCCAATGGCTACCAAAATTTTAAAAGGGTTATAGTATTATGGGTTAGCTTCACATAGGTCCAAAGTTGACTCAATTTGGAGCTCTGTAGCTCGAGATATCAAATTTTTACTAAACTATGTTCGATATCGTTCATCTACTCAGGTTAGACTAACTGGGTAATGTTCTTGGACCAAGGCAACAAGTAATCATTTTTAATGATCACAAAAGTTCAATCTACCATTTTACACATGTTCTTACTAATTTTCACCTAAGTTACCAAGTTTTTTTACAAGTTAAAAATCCATTCTTTTCATAGAAATTCAAAGGACAAAGGTTGAGGCATATACCCATGGCTTCAAAACAAAAAAAGGAGTGGTCTTTAAAGGCTTCCCACCCCACAACACCTCTGCTAAGGCTCCACGATTTGGTTCACCAAAGCTTGATCCTTTTTCCTTAAAGATGGCTTCTTGATGATTCCATGGATGTGCAAAAGACTCAAACCCACAAAGCAAGGATGGAAGCCCTCTAACACACTCAAGACAGAATCTTTGGAGCTCAAAGATGGAGTTTTTCCTCTTAAAGATGTTTGCTCTCAAAGTTTCTTAATCATCAATAGCAGAAAAAGTAGGCAAAGGTAGAATCTTTGAGTGTTTGATAAACCCTTGGTTTACAATGTTTTTAGGCTTAATTCTGATTGATAAATGTTGTGAATTGCATGGAAATTAGGGTTTTATGCTGTAAAAGTTACAGTAATTGAATATCTTGCTAACATGTTGTCGTAATGTTGACTTACAAGGTTTTTGACACCAATTATGGCATTTTGGAACCAAAGGAAGACATCAAGTGAAGATGAAGTCACAAGAAGGCAAGAATTCAAGTGTTTTTCCCCTGGAGGAGGACGTTTTAGCGTGCTACAGCACGCCAAAACGCCCTTGAAAGCCACAAAAATAATTCGAAGAGCACGTTTTCGCGTGCTACAGCACGCCAAAAGGTGCTAAGGAAGACAACAATCCATTATAAGACAGCGAGAAGATTTACCAAAGATTTGCTGAAGATTTAAAGAAGATTTGTTCAGATAGGATATGGAACTAAAACGGAAACAAATCAAGATGATTCCTGAGAAGATTGAAGCAAGATACAACGAAGATTTAAAACTTTAATTCATCAACCAAATCTCCAAGATTTTACATGAAAAAGGAAACAAAGATGAAATCAACCACAAATCTCATATGGATTCATTGGAAGATTAGATGAAGAATACAACCACAAAAAGCTATAAATAAGGAGCTTTGGGTCAAGACCATTCACGAATTCATTCATCTCATTCATACTCCAAGGAGGAATCCTGTTGTGGAGCGCTGGAACACTGAGAAACCAAGTCAACATCACACCAATGGAGGCTTGGGGTTCTCTTTTCTTTATTATTTCTTTTCAATTCAGTATGCTAGAGTAGTCTTTTATGTAGTTAAGGGTAGATGGAACCCAATTGAATCTTTATGTTTATGAATTAAATTGTCTCCGAATCCTTTTTTTTTATAATTGAATAAATTATTTGTTTTTAATGCTTTCTATGAGTTTGTTCCTTATAGAATGATTTTGGGGAATTGTATGACAATAGGGATGTTGGTGCATGAACCTTGACTTGATAATTTATCATAATCCTTGTGATCTAGGAATAGGAATAGGAATAGACATAAGGTAATTATGCAATCTTGTAATTCTTGATCTTAATGCATGTTTTCTTGGGGGAATAATCGGGGAACTAGAGTTCTTTCAAGATTACATAGATTTATGGTAACAAGGAATTGAGCCGTAATTAACTCAGATAGAATTGATTGGCAATATATTAAGAAACAGATTCTTGGTCATTTAATTCATAACATATTGAGGATATTGGGGGAAGTCAAAACCTTAACTACGCTTGTTTTAAATCTTAATCAAACATCATCTTCACTCATTCTTTTTCTGAAATTTCATAATTGCATGTTCTTAATTGTTTTTAATTTTAAGTTCTTTGAACAACAATTCTCTTCATCTAAATTCACCATTCTCTCAAACCAAACCTTTGATTGTCCAACTAAAACGCAATTAGTGAACTAGTGCTTGAAATTCTGATCCTCGTGAGAACGATCTCGTACTCTGGTACACTTTATTACTTTCACGATCGGTGCACTTGCCGTGTCGCTATCAGTGTTTCCATAGAAGAGAGATTTGGTAATTTGGAGAGGAAGGAGAGAGTGCTCTAGGGTATAAGAAAAATGATCTACATAGAAGTGTTAGGATGACAAGGAGAAATAAGGGTTTTTGTCACTTAAGACACTATTTTTAACAAACCTACCGGTATCAGTTCCAAGGTCTCCATTAATTATTTTTCTCCCAAACTTTATATTATGGACATAGTATATTTTTTAGGAATATTTTTATTTTTATTTTTATTTTTCGAGTCACTTCGCTGATACCCATTTATACTGAGAAATACCCGGAATTAGTTCACACGCCACACTCACTTAATTCTCTAATCCTTTTGGACAGCCATGTCATATAAAATTTATGATGCATAAATCTATAATTTTTTTTCTAGTTCTGGGTATTTTTCTATATCGTAGTATCATCATTTTTCATCGAAAATGACTAAATTATAATAATTAATATTTTTTACCAATATTATCATAATTATTTTGTTGTCATTAACTTAAAAAAATTTATGGAATAATAAATGCTAATTATCTTCAATTTTCGGGCAATTTTGTCTGCTGCATTTTTATCGCAAAACCCTTAGTATTTATTTTTTCTAAAAAAATGCTTTAACTTAAATTAATTAAAATAAATAAATATTCTATTTAATAATTCTCACTTATTATTATTAAATTTTTAAAATTTTAATTTAACGGTGCGGGTCCTTACACCAATCCTATGTTAAACGTCTTGTGACAGAACTCCATCACGCCGCTGTCGTTTCACCAACTAATTGCACACTACTTTTTCACTTTTAAAATGCTTTTGGCGTTAACCAAGAACGGAATTTTGTATAGAACTACTATTCCAAGCTAGATGTTAAGATTAATTTACTTTGAGTGGCCCACTTCCAATTAGAAAATGGAATTAATAATTTTGATAGATTCTCCAAAGCTTATTTTGTTGAAAATGTTATTTTTGTACCATATATCTTCATGATTTATTATTTGTTTTCATCCTCCTATATATTGACAATATCATTCTTTTTATTCTTCTTATCTTAGAAAACACTTTCAACTAACTCTGCCATGTGATTTTCTCTCCTCTTTAATGTAGGACTACTAGATCTGGAATTAGGAGAAGATAGATGATAACAGAAAAGAGAGAAAAAAGGGAGAGAAATTGGAGAGAGAAAGAAGTTTGTCAAACATTTTCTAATTTTCACTCACGCCCTCCTTGGGCTATATAAAAGCGGTTACACGTTTATCTTATTTCCGTAATTACATTGTTCATATCTGAAAGCAATTAGTCACGGTGTGATGGCCAAGTCACTTCTTCACAAGGTAACTGAAAATAGTCCATCAAGTAAGAAGGCTGCCTCTTGACACGCTTGGGCCTGTCTTCCTTAGGCCCACTGGGTTGGGTTCCAACATCTCCTTTCCCATCAGAATCAGCCTTGTCCGCGAGGGTTGTAAGGTTATGGAACTTGTCGGTGGGAAGGTTCTAGACAATGTGTGGAAGTGGCTTACAGTTGGCAAGTCTTAAAGTCTGAGTGGTTGGATTGAGACCCACTGTCGCAGACGCCTTGCTCTGATTGGTTGTTGAAGTGGTGGCAATTAATTGCTTACCGTGATCGAGGCCAATAAGCGAAGGGTCATTATTTGTCAAACCCTTGAGTGTATTATTTCCCTCTGGTGAATGCCTGTGCTGAGAAAGGTCTGCCATGGTCTTCAAAGGTGAAACCTTTGAACTAAAAAAAACCTCATCTTCCCACGTTGAGTCCTTGGCAGTCCTTGCCATTGGATCAACACTTGGGGAATCTCACGTCGATTCCTCCAAATCTTTCTATGGGACACGATGGCCGCCGGCAGGTACAACGGTGGGGAGTGTTCCACAGTGGAAAACAGATTATGGATTTGGTAACGACCATCTGAGTTAAAAGGTCGTAACAGTGAAACGTGGAAGACCGGATGCACTCGCGAGTCTTCTGGAAGTTGTAGTCGATAAGCCACCTGATCAACGCGCTCAAGGACCATGAAGGGACCATAAAAACGAAGGCTAAGCTTATGGGACGATCGTCTGTGAATAGTGAGCTTCCGGTACGGCTGAAGCCGCAAAAGCACCTGGTCCCCTACCTTAAAGGTATAATCTTTCTGTCCTTTATCAGCTTGAATCTTCATCACTGTCTGTGCCTTTTTTAAGTTCTGTTTCAATGATGCAAGGATCAAGGCTCGCTGATGTAGATCGGAGTCAACTGATTATAAGGGAGTAGTTCCCAGGGTATACTCCAGCAAGGACGGTGGAGATCGTCCGTAGGTGGCCTGAAAAGGTGTGGTACCCGTTGCTCTGTTGTGCGCTGTGTTGTAATGGAACTCGGACCAACTCAGAAATTGGTGCCAAGTAGATTGATTCTCGTGAACAAAACAACGAAGGTATTGTTCTAATATTTGATCCACCCTCTCTATCTGGCCTTCTGCTTGAGGTGGATAAGCGGAGCTTAAGTGTAGAGACATTCCTTGTAATCTGAACAAGGTCTTCCAAAACTCACTGGTGAAGATCGAGTCTCTGTCCGAGACAATGGATCGTGGGGGTTCATGCAACTTCCCTACGGTGTCCCAAAATACCTGAGCCGCCTTGGCTGCTGAGTATTTGGGTGCTAAAGCCGCGAAGTGGGCCCCCTTGGTTAGCCAATCCACCACCACCAGGATATCTGTAAACCCACCGGAGTTGGGTAAACGTGTTATAAAGTCCATGGACAGATCAGACCATATGGCATCTGGGACTGATAGTGGTTGGAGTAAACCGTAGGGTGAATGATTCGTTGATTTTGTTTTCTGACAAATTTCACAATTCCTGATGAATAACTGAACATCTGTTTTCATGCATATCCAGGTAAATGTGGCACTAAGCCGAAGGAGAGTACGACGTACACCCGCGTGACCCCCAACCTTGGAAGAATGGAACTCGTGGAGAAGGATGGGAATCAACGATGAACCTGTAGGAATGTAGACTCGGTGACGATGAAAGAGTATCCCATGGATCTGCTTCCATTGAGGATATTGAGAAGGATTTGTCTGTAACTCTTGTAATATTTGTTTAGCATGTGAATCCTGTTGTAACTCGGACTGTATCACCGAACTGTACTCAGATATAGGATTGCTTAGTGCCATGAATTCAGGGGAGGATGAAACCATCAAGGTCCCCTCCTGCTGACGTGATAGAGCGTCAGCAGCTGTATTTGTTTTCCCTGGTCTGTATTGTATGGTATAGTGGTACCCCAGAAATTTCGCAAGAAATTATTGTTGCTCTGGGGTCTGTATCACTTAGGTCATCAAGTGGTGCAAGCTTTTGTGGTTAGTTCGTATGACAAAGGACGTACCCAAGAGGTATTGTCTCCACTTTGCCACAGCAGTAGTTATGGCATGCATCTCCCTCAAGTAGGTAGATTTGGATTGCATGAGCTTTGATAGTTTATGACTAAAGAAGGCGATGGGGTGGTCCGATTGTAACAGTACTGCCCCAATGCCCACTCATGAGGCATCCGTCTCTATAATAAATGGAAGTTTAAAATTAGGCAAAGATAAAATGGGAGCAATAGTCACTAAGGCTTTTAGAGTCAGAAAGGCTTGTTCTACTTCTTTGGTCCATTTAAAAGCATCCTTAGCTAGCAAATCTGTAAGCGGTGCTGCAACAGTGGCATAACATTTAATGAAACGGCGATAGTAACTTGATAATCCTAGGAAAACACGTAATTGGGTCGCCGATTGAGGATTTGGCTAGTCACGCACCGCTTGCACTTTGGTAGGGCCAGGTGACACACCTGCAGCAGAGATAATATGTCCAAGAAATTGGATTGCCTGCACAGCAAAAGAGCATTTAGTTAACTTTACAAAGAATTTGTGTTGTTGCAACGTCTCTAAGACCTGGGTCAAATGAGATGCGTGTTCTTGGAGTGATGGGCTGTACACCAGGATATCATCGAAGAAGATCACAACAAATCTTCTTAAGAACTAGTGAAACACTGAATTCATAGTGGCCTGAAATATGGAAGGGGCATTTGATAGTCCAAATGGCATCACTTAAAACTCAAAATGACCCGTATGAGTGCGGAAGGCTGTCTTGTATACGTCAGACGGGTTCATTCGAATTTGATGATAGCCAGAATGTAGATCGAGCTTGGAGAAAATTTTTGCTCCATGAAGTTCTTCTAATAATTTGTGCACTGTTGGGATGGAAATTTATCCGGCACTGTAATAGCATTTAAGGCACGATAGTCAACACAAAATCGCCATGTGCCATTCTTCTTACGAACCAAAAGAACAGGGGAGCTGAAAGATGATTGACTTAGACGAATGACTCATGTGTCCAACATCTCGCTGACCATACGTTCAATTTCGGTCTTCTGATAGTGAGGGTATCTATAAGGGCGAACCTGGACAGGTTTGGAAGAAGGAAACAAATTAATGTTGTGGTTGGTTGTGCGGTCAGGGGGTAAGGTGGTGGGGTCCTTGAAGATATCTTGGAATTCTGTGAGGATTTGTTGAATAGAGGGAGGTGGAGGGTCATGTGGGACTGTGATAGGTGCGTTGGGAATGGAGCTATTGAGGCACATAAAGCATGAAGAGACCGAATCTTGGGACATGAGCTTGTGTAATTGGGCTTTAGAAATTTGAGTTGGAAAAATGGTGAGGTTGCCTTGTAAAAGTATAGTGTCATCCTTATGGTTAAAGGACATGGTCATCTGGGAGTAATCAGTGATAATGGGTCCCAAAGTGGCTAACCATTGGATTCCCAAAACAACATCAGCACCTTTCAAATCTAACACAAATAAATCCAAGGTAAAAGAGTAGGATTGTAGGTTTAGTTATACCGCTAGACAAGAAGAGGAGCATTGCAAAGCATCCTCATTGCCCACTTGCACTTGAAAAGGGTGAATGTACTGCAGCGTTAAGCCAAGAAAAGAAGCCATACGTGCAGTAATAAAATTATAGGTACTGCCCCCATCTACGAGGATCTACACATTTTTGCCTCTAATGGCCCCAGTGAGGCGAAAAGAACGTGAGTTGTGGTTGCCAAAAAGGGCATGAAAACTAATCACTGGAGTTGGCTTTTCTGGCACCGGATCATCTGTATTGGAAACTACATCTGGGCTACACTCTTCGTCAGTTCCATCAAAATACAATAACGTAGCTTGCCCCTTGCATTTATGCCCAAAAGAATATTTCTCATCACGATTGTAGCATGAGTTTTTTTTCTCGTTTTGCTAGCCTCTCAGCTTGGGATAAATGTCGAATAGGTATGGCTGGGATTGGGGTAGGGGTAGAAGTAGTCTGGGCGATGGAAATTTGGTTGCTGGGTTGTGGCTTAAGGTGAGGTTGCCATGGACGAGAGAATTTGTTATCATTGGATTGATCCTCAAAAACCCTGGCTAAAGCAAAAGCTTCATGGTAATCCTGTGGTCTGAGAGTCAGAACTGACCTTCTGATGGGTGGTTTCAAACCGGAAATAAAAATGTTGCGTAGTAATGTCTCAGATAAACTAGGGACTTTATTCACCAATTTTTCAAAGGTGGATTGATAATCCAAAACAGATCCTGTTTGTTGGATTTTAACCAATGCACCTGCTGGGTCCTCAAACTCAGAAGGCCCAAAATGACGGTGAAGCGCAATGCAGAAATTACGCCAGTCCGTAATTAATCCATTCTGATTTGAACCGGAAAACTAACTGGCTGCAGGTTCATCAAGATGAAACGCAACAAGATTTACCTGTTCTGGTGCAGCAACATGGTAAAAAGAAAAATATCGTTCCACTGTCATGACCCAAGTGGTGGGATCTCCAGAGGAGAAGCGTGGAAAATCAAGCTTGACATGGTGGAATCTGGACTGGTCAGCACTTGCAGTAGGACCGTGGCCCAATATACCATGTGTATTAAGGTGTGTTTCCTGTAAATGGGTGAGATCTTGAATGAAGCGGTTTGGAGAATTCTGTAATTCGTGATGTGCTTCCTGCAATTGGGTTTGGTTTTCTTGGAGATCAACGTTTTTTTGTTCACGGATCAACTCAGCAGCGTTGAATTGTTGCTCTAAAGTTTCCAATCGAGTCTGCAAATCACGGAGACGTGTGTTTTCCGCCATTGAAAGAGAGGAAGAGGTTGATGAAAGAACCAAATTGTAGGACTACTAGATCTGGAATTAGGAGAAGATAGATGATAACAGAAAAGAGAGAAAAGGGAGAGAAATTGGAGAGAGAAAGAAGTTTGTCAAACATTTTTTAATTTTCACTCACGCCCTCCTTGGGCTATATAAAAGCGGTTACACATTATCTTATTTCCGTAATTACATTGTTCATATCTTAAAGAAATTAATCACGGTGTGATGGTCAAGTCACTTCTTCACAAGTTAAGGTCACTGAAAATAGTCCATCAAGTATGAAGGCTGCCTCTTGACACGCTTGGGCCTGTCTTCCTTAGGCCCATTGGGTTGGGTTCCAACACTTAATCACGTTCATTGGCTTCTCTTTCCTTTGAGTGATGAGAACAAAATTTGGGAGAAGAATGTTAAATCTTCGATTAAACCAAATTTTAGAAAACTTCCGTGGTCCCCAAATTTTTCTCCTTTTTTTTTTCTGAGAATAAAAGTCTAAATAAAATTGAGTGTTCACACTTCATTATTATTTTTGTAATTTTTTTTTTCCTTTTAATTACTTAAATATTTTATTCTTAAGTACTTAATGAGTTTTTATATCTATACGTATTCTAATTAACAACAACAAAATATTCAAGATGTAATGACCGGTAGGGGTGTCAACGGGCCGAGTCGAGCCGAGTTTTGGTCTTAAAAAGCTAAGCCTGTGTTTAAATGTGTCAGCCTGACCAAGCATGTTCCCTGTTATGAATATAATTATCGACTTGTGACCTGACTTATTTACAAAAAATAAAAGTATGGTTTAGCCTGTTAACCAGTTTAAAAAAAACAAGACAAACAAAAATTTATCCAAACAGAATATACAATCAACAGCACTAGTAATTCCATAAATATTCATAAATTCAATTTATATCCAAACAACATAATATAGAACAAAATTATTCAAAAAGTCTATTTAACCAATAAAATGAGGTGAAATTGATTGAGGAGAGAGGGCTATTATAAGTAGTATAAAAAAGATAAAATAAAAATTAATATACTACGCCAGCCTGAGAGGCTTTAAGGCTGAACTCTTGAATTGGAGTCTGCGGTCTTTTTATTAAACGAGCTTTTATAGAAGTACAAGCTTGGTTCCAACAATCAATTTTATACATGTAAGCTCAAGCCTTCACGAGCCGAGCCAAAGGCCCCTGGTTCGTTTACCACCCCTAATGTCCGGTATTGAAATTGGAGCAGCCACCAACACATTGTGTGTGAGGAATTTTATATGAATTTTTGCAAATTGACCTTGGAATCGAACAAGATTCGGGAATCCATTGTGCGTGAGTAAGGATGGAGATTGAACCTCATAGCACCCCCAACACATTTATCATAAGATGGAGATTGAATTATGTTTACCACAGTAGCCTGTAGATGCAGAGATCAGGCTGATTGATGTTGTTTATCCTCCTTAAGGAGGACAATGAGTTCTTTTCCCTTTTTTCTTTACTTTCAGTTTATTTGAATTTTTAATTTTAGTTTTTAGTGTCCATAAGTAGATTGTTTTGTTCTTTCTAATAATGGTTGAGTTATACACATTTTGAATTGGACTTGTTATTTGTGATTGATCACTCTGGGTAGGCTGAGTTCTTAATTCTTGGATTACTTGACTTGGTAATTGATTTTGTGATGCTGATATGTTATTGGTGTATTCCTTGGTGAGAAATTAGGCCTATATGAATGGATCTTATCATCTGCCATTCTTTCTTTCTTGTGTGCTTATGCTCTTGATTATTGTTCTCTAGAATTTGCTCTTATTCTTTTTGAAATTACATTTTTTCATTTGCATGCATAGATATGATTGAGGCCTTCTTTTTTTATTTTCCTCACTTTAGCCATATAGCCATCCCTTATATTATATTTTCCTTTGATAGCCCCTTTTTACCTTTCTACACCCTTCTTTTCTTAGCCGCATTACAAGCCTAAGTGTAAAACCAATTGATCCTGCACCTTAGAAATTTATTTAGCATTGGTTTCACCTTGGTGTTTTGTTTAAGTGTGGAGGTTGCCCGAGACGTGCAACAATTTAAGTGTGGGGGGATGGGGTATTATTTGTCTTTTTCTTCAAAAACAAAAACAAAACTAAAAAAGAAAGAGAAAAATAGAAAATAAAATAAAAGCAATAAAAAAAATAGTTCTCATCTTTGTGTTATTCTTGTTTTATTTTTGTTTTTGCTTTTATTTTAGTTATGTTTCATTAATATAGTTTTTAACTAGTGCTCTTTTATCTCCATACTTATCCATACCTTCACCCCAGCCCCATTTCAACCTTTAATAAAGTCCTCTTGATTTATACATGCATTTGTTTTTAGTAGTGGAGAAGTAGAACTTGAGCAAACCTATGGTAGGACATTTTTCTTGAGTAGAATTAGAGTGATACACTTATTTACCCCATATACTAGAGAGATTGATTGAGAGTATCCATTGAGAGACTATTTGCATTATCAGTAATATCATTTGAGATTACCAGGTTCTGTAATTTGAGATGATGGAATTTATGTTTTGACTGGTTGATTTGTTGAAGTTCTGTAATCTATATTCAAGCTTTGTATTCTTGACAATTGTTAGAAAAGATAGGTTAATCTTTTAGTCTTTTCTTTTGTCATTTCTTTTGCTTGTTTTGAATTTTGATTTTGTTCAGGAGTGCAAAAAGATAAGTGTAGGGAAATTTGATAATGAATATTTTATTGCACCTATTTATCACTCTTGATTAGTATTTTAGAATTATTTGGAATGAAAATAATGTCTTTTGGGTTAAATTGGATTTTTGGTTATTTATTGGGTTTAATTTATTTTCGTTATTAATTTCCAGTTTTACGTTACTTTAGTATTTTGATCATATATCACTCCACATGTGTTCGATTGATTTCATTCTTGTTGCATTTTACAGATAACTCAGAGGGATACAAATTCTATGAAGACATGAAAATCCAGTTCGAAAAAGAAGATAGTCAAAATTAGAGCCAAAGTCAGAAATGAGTTGTTGGAATTTTATTAATTTAAGTTTGTAATTAGAACCCATTGTTTTTGAGGCCCAAGACCATTTGTTTAGTTTTAATTCTGATTTATTATTATTGTGGGTCGAAATTAGTTGAACCTTATCTCGGTTTGGATGTGGGTTAAAAGTGTTCGTTTAGGAAATTTTTTAGCATTCTTCAGTTTTGAATTGGTACAATTGATATCTCTGGAGATCAATCTATTTTCTTTTCTGTTCTTCATCTTCTTCTTCTTAATTTTTAATTATGATTATCTTAGCCATGCTAGGCTTTCCTTAATCAACCCAAGGATTAAGGATTATGTATTTTAATCCAAAGGATCTGTGCTTTCTCTTAATCAAATTCGTTTCTCTTCCCAACTCAGGTTGACATCGCGCGACTGTGGATGTTCAATCTGAAATTCGCATTCTTGGGAAGAGACTAAGCACTAGATTTAGTGTTTAAGTTGATTAACCCATGATCTCAGATCAATTGGGCTGATATTTTGTGATAGCATAAATTGACGTGTCGCATTCAACCAAACATTAGGTGATTGCCTAGAGAGGGATTTCCTAAATAATTTCAGGAATTCCGAATTGTTTCGGATCAACCACGAAATTGATTATCAATTATCCAATTACGGATGTCCATAGAATCCTAATCCTGGGTTGGTTAGTTTTTACCTTAGATCGAATGTGAATTTTTATTTTACCAATTTTGTTAAAAAAAGTACAAAAGTTTGATATGGAAAATAAATTTTAATATTTACAAGAAATTAACAATTTGACGTAAATATGTACAGATAAAAAGAAATAGCAATATGATAATTTTTTTCCCACAAACTGAATTAATACTGACTCTAAACAGTAATATGACTCCAAAGAAAACATTTTTATTTATTTATTTTAAGAGAGAAAAAAACTATCAATTTTTTTCTAGAATATAGTTCTAAATCTGTAGTCACATAACGTTTAGTAAATAAACTTCAATATTCTAAACAGCGTAATTTAAGAATCTTTTATTATTCTCTCTCTCTCTCTCTCTCTCTCTCTCTCTCTCTCTCTCTCTCTCTTTTTACTCTCCAAATTATTTTTGACAGGTTTTACCAAACATAGCAAATTTATGTAAGCAGAGAACACTAACTGAAATATGAGGGGAGATATTTTTACTAAAAAAAAACTCACTATGAACTAGTTACCTATCTAATCACTATTGGATCAAATAGAGAGAATGTTGAAAAGTTTATGAAGAAAAAATATTAATCCAATGGTGATTAAATAGGTAGTGAGATGGTAATAATTTTTTTTTTTGTATAACTTGGAGGTATCCCCACCCCTCATTGGAAGAATGAGACTAATCCCTCATTCGAGGAGGGAAGAATGACACTACAAAAAAAGGATGATTAGTGGAGGGTTTTTAGTGGAGGTTAAGAAAACCTCCACTAATTGATTTAATTTTTAGCAGGTTTTAAACCTCCACAATTCAATATTATATTTTGCTATTTTAAATTGTTTGGATATATATAATATTTTTTTTATAATTTATATTTACTTTCTACGTATTATGAAACAGAACGAAGAGTTGTAAAAAATTTATATTTCTATTTTTACAAAAAAAAAATTGTTGTAACCCTGACACCCTCTCTCGTTTATACGAATCTAAGCACTAATTCTCCACTGAGCCGCTACAACATTTCCTCCTCTTATTCAGACCTTAGCATTCTCTACTTTCGTTCGCTATCAGATTTCTCTCGATGGAGAGCTTCATTCTCCTATGCTTCGAAACCAGAGTTATTGGATCGATTATGGTAAATCACTTAGCTTCAATTTCTCATTATGTTTACTACTTGGCTTTTGAATTTTACATCTCTTCTTTTTAGATTCAAGTTTTTCAAATTCATGTTTCAAATTCAAAATTGCTTCAACCTGCTCCTTGCTCTTCTCACCTTCGCTGATTCCAATTCTTAACTTGTGTGAGTTCTCCTTTAATTGATTTCCTTTGCTTTGTTGTTTAATTTATGATTTTATTATTTTGTATCATATCAATGTTATTTGTTGGAACAAGAAAGCTGTTTAACAGAAATTGGAAAATGGCAATAATATGCCTATCATAGACTATGAATCTGTTTGAATCTTCTAAACAAAAGCCAAGTAGGCGAACAAGATTTTTGTGTTGTATCATTCCCATTGTGTTCAGTCCAGCTCTAACTTGTTTTTCTTCTCGTAATTGAACCTGAAGTTCCTTGACAGCTATAAAAGTTGAATCGAGGAATTCATCTTTGTAAACAATGCTAAAACCACCTTTCCCAATTTAGGATTTTACCTGTGCATGTCGTGTTTTCATTGAGTATTCATGCCGTGTGCAGTATGTAATCTAGGATTTTAAATTTTGATTTTTAGGGTTGCTGCACATCTATTTTGATTATGAACTTTGACTTTAGAGCTTGTTATGAACTTATTATCGTTCTTTATTAGTTAAGATATTAATTTTTTAATTCTATCTAGGCAACTAAGTGTGTGAAAGTTTTTTTGTAGAACTGCTTCAAGTGAACCAAGGAAAACTGAAGTTATTGAAAAAGAAATTATTAATATTCACTTGTAAAATCAGTGTTATTTTTATATTTTAAGACTTAGACTGAAAAAAGAAAGAAGAGACTTGTACAAAGTTTAGTATTTTTACATGTATCTAATATATGATAAGTAGTTCTACCTGTTACTGTGAAAATGGTTGCTAAGTTGTTTCTTCACTGCAAAGTCATCTGAATTTTGTTGCCTTTTTGGCTCGTTAGTGCAAATTATAATGCTTTTTTCACTGCTATATTTAGATGTGTAAATATTATTTTTAATTTCTTTTTGGGGTTTTTGGATAGATTGTTTGAGGAATGCTTTCAACGTAGATGGTATCACACTACAGCTTGCTATATACTTGTAAGAATAACTTGCCTTTTTCAGTAGGTCTCTTTATATGTAGAAAAATTATTATAGCTTTCTTATATTTATTTCTCTTTCTTATATCAGTCTTGCCCTATAAATAAGAATTGTTTGATTTAATTTTAAATCATAATCCCTTTAAGTAGCTTGTTGCATTTGTGAAAGGCACTCTGTTCAATTTAGTGGTATGAAGATCTTACTGGTTGACTTGTTCTAATCCCCTTAAGATAATTTTCTTTCAATTTTGAAGTGTTTAAAATGTTCAATGACAATCAATTGCAGGAGTATGTACAACAAGAAAGATACGGGAGTGCTAGGTTGGAGAATTTTGCTTCAGGGCTTTAGCTAATAAGCCAAAAGGTTTAAGATTTTAACATTTGGAAAACAAAACTTCCTCTATGGTCATACTATGTACTTCATTTAATTGGTTTTAACTTTTAAATTTTAGTGGCCTAATATTGCTTTCTCTCTTTGCAACCTCTCTCTTTATGGAGGATACCTGATCCTGCTGTCATTGTACTTTCCTTCTATTATCTCTTTGATAGTTTTTTTTTCTTCTATGGAAAAATATCATGGCATCAAAGTGAACTTTTTAGGATGCTTATTACTGGACTTGGAATATATAAAGATGAGGCCACTGAAAGCAATGAGCAGATTTGGAGATTACAGGTTGCAATATTGTAGGCATGAATGCCTCTGAGAATATTTGAATCTGTGAAACAATTAATAGTTTGCTCATTCTACAGTTGATTTTCTCTAGATCTGATAGGGGATTGGGCTGATTCTGATCAATCCCGACCTGATACAAAATGAATATATTTCACTGTTTCTTATATGTAATTATTGTACATAAAAAAGAGGTATGGTTTATGGTATAAATTACCAACCAGGATAGACGTTTGGGCTTTGAGATGTCCTTCTTGAGAATGAAAGTGAAAATGAAACATTTTATTTGAATTTCCAATGATTGATAACTGATTACACGTCTTTAATTATTTCTTGATTTGTTCTCAGTTTTTCCTCTGCACCAGGGAGCTTCTTAAAGGACCATTGTATTATGCCTCAACTATTACTTTTGCTTGCATAATTTACTGGAGAACTTCACTTATTTCCATTGCTGCAATATGCAATCTGTATGCCGGAGATGGTAATGTTCCCACAGCCAATTACTTTTATTCCTATTTATTGGAATTAGGCAATGTTTTAGCTACATTAGAAGTCTTTAAAAAAATATTAAAATAAAATAAAAACAAAGAGAGAGAAGCCTTATCCTATTAATATGCTGTATCAGGTAAGATTGATGTTTATATATTTTTTGTGTGACATAGATAACACCCCCTCGCCCTTTTCCTCGTTTCCTTTGTATTAAAGTTATCTTATGATATTTATACTTGACATAGCAGGGTTATGGTCCTCTTGAATTGATATGTTGCATTTCTCTAGGCACTACAATATGAATTGGATATACAATTTTAATTTAGGTTGCTCATCTGCATTTTTTCAGTATATTTTGTTTTGTGATATGTACTTAACCTTACTAGATATGGAAGTGGTTTTTTCCCAAGGAGGTTGTGTAACTGGGTTTCTCAATTTTCTGTTTTTGTTTCAGCTTAGGTACTGGATAATGCAGTGTGGGTTATGTACCCGACGCTTCCAATTATAAAGAAGAAGAATCTCTATGCAGATTCCTTTTCAGGCCTCTCATTTAGTTATTATGATTTCCTTAAGGTAAGTTTTTGTAAGTAGCCTATAACCCTTGAACTCAATGGAGCTGGTAGTTGGCATCAGTTATTTAATTCATTTCATGAAAAGCTAAAGAAGATTTTGTTATTTTATCCCTTCTTTATTAACTCTTGTTTTGTTCTGAATTATAGACCCACGTTTAGGAGAATTATCAGAAATGGGTCAACAGAAATGTTCTCAGGGTTGCCATATATTTATTCTCTCTTGAACTGCTTGATCTGCTTATGGTATGGCACGCCTTTGATATCACATGATAATCTGTTGGTTACAAGTGTTAATTCAGTTGGAGCAGCCTTTTAGCTTGTGTACATAATCCTCTTCTTGATGTATGCTGAGAAAGCAAAAAAGGTTATTCTTCTGATACTATTGGAAACTTATTATAGTATGATAATTGCCCAAAACACATTGATTCATGTCTAAGCTCTGCTACTCTGAACTTCCATTTGATAGGTGAGAATGCTTGGATTGCTGCTGGTAGTTTTGGGCTTATTTGTGATCATACTAGTGGGAAGCATGCAAATAGCTGACAGTTCAATGCGCCGGATGTTTGTGGGTTCTTGAGTTGTGCTTCTCTCATTTCAATGTTCGCCTCTCCTTTGTTCATAATTGTAAGTTTGTCATTTCCTAAATAAAGGACAAAGGGAAAACCCTGGTACACAAGGTTTCCTAGACATGCGAGGGAAAGGATGAGGGTTGATTGTACACAGCCTTACCTTTGCGTTTTTTGCAAAGATGTTGTTTCCCTGACTTGAACCCGTGACTTCCGGTCACAAGAAACAACATTACTGCTGCTCCAAGGCTTTCCCTCTGTCATTTCCTAAATATCCATCCAATATTGAGTTGTTCTAGTTTCTACATTTTTTGGTTTAATATCTAATTCTACACTTATTGTGAAAGACTCATCTTCACAACTAAACTTTGCTTTAATATCTAATATGTTTGCTCATGCATGATCTTTAGTTCACGTTGGCATGCATCAAAACGGGGAGAAATGAACTAGCTCAGAAAGCAGTTGCTTTGGCGGAGAAAAGGCTACCAGTTGATTCTTGGCTTGAATATTGACACCCGAACAAGAAGATTTATTGGAAAACAAGCTATGCGTTATCAAACATGGACATTAGCTAGGTTCCTTGCTTCTAAGATCTTTTTGAAGAATCCTGAAAAAGCAACCTTGTTGTGCTGGGATGAGGATTTTGAGATTCTTGAGACATGTATTTGTGTCCTTAGTAAGAGTGGCAGGGAAAAATGCTCATGTGATGCTGCAAAGTCTCATGTTCTCGTCTGATGAGGCACTACTGCATAGTTGAAAAATTTAGGGTATTGTATGAGTTTGATAGGATAAGTA